>NC_091494.1:9762007-9953688 GCF_947461875.1 Haliaeetus albicilla | reverse complement strand
AGTACCATGAAAAGCAAAGTAAAAGGCAGCAAAAGATAAACAGATAAAGTACACAAAATGCATCACCTAGATTACAGATAAAGATCAGATTTATAGAAATACTATTTATCAGAGTCCTGCGAGGACAAAGTCCTAGGTAAAAATATGTTAGACTGCTAGGCTCTCCAAGAGAGGTTAAAAGGGAGGTTGCTAGGAAGTAAAACAGGTTGTTCAGCAGCATCCTAGGGCTCACAGGATACAAGGAGGCAGAAGCAGCATGCTCTGAGCTCTCACTGCCCAGCAACATCCTCTGCATATCTCAGCCCCCAATGCCAGCTGGCCCTTTTGAAAAACTTTTTAACATATGTTTCTCTCAAGTGTTCTTCTGTTCTGCCTCTACAGAGGCATTTAAACTTGATTGCCTAAGCATTCACAGGGAGACCTGAAATTCTGGGTGTTGGCTTGTATGTTTAAACATGACTTACAGCTTCCTACCTCTGAATATAAACACCACAGCCTGAAGTCTTCAATTATATGTTAATAAATGCGCTCCAAAAAATGTAAATTGTTATGGGTTTCACTGGCTAAAACCATTAGACTCATTGCATTTTGCCTAGGCAGTAAAGCTGGGGAAGTTGTACACTAGCCTCTCAAACTCACCTATCCACAGCATCAAAAGTAGAGAGGCATGTTTGGTTGTATCCAACATAGCTTTCATGTCAATATTCTAATGTATCTGATTCTCTTCATAAATTTATCCAGCTGCATAAACAGAGAATAGGGAATATGAAAATAGGGTCTGTATTCAGACAACAGAAGTAGTGAGCCAGTATTTATGGAATATATTTAGTTTATAGAATAAAAGATACCATTATTAGTGCTTTTTCGTTTTAGTTACAGAAAATAGCAACATACTACACCAGTGCTGCAAGGCAATCTGCCAAGAGGACTAACTAAATGTATGAAAATACTCTTACTGAAATAACTTATGCTGAATTAAATGTTTTGCCGCTTTATTTGATTTGGCTTACTGATCATTTAACTGTCACCAAATTCTGAACTTAAGAAGTGGCAATGTTTAATGACAATAAGACACTGTACATCACGTGTTAATGCTGGTTAATGCACTTCCCAAGCATGCTGGAAGCATTTGGCTTGCCTTGTACCTTACACTGTGCACCCAAGGCATGCATTCATCAGCACTACTGCTCAGTCTGTCATGTCTTATTGCTGAAGTAGCGCACCATTCTCACTACGTTTGCTTTGAGCCTGCCTCAGTCAATTTACATTACACTGCCCACCCAAACCCACGTTTTTGAGGTTCACCCAGCTCTTGATGATCAGGGGCCTGTATGTTTAATAACATTTTGCTCTGCCAGTCTAATTAACTCCAGCACTGTATCTGCAGTCAGATAAAATGCTCATTTCACACCACATTAATTTTTATCAGCTGAACATTAAGCAACACAAAGCTATCTATGCTTGGTTTAATTTACATACTGACAGAGCTACAAAGCATTACTGCGATGGCTGCAAAGCAAATAAGTAGAACTGGCATCAAACATGGCTCCTTCAAAATGAAATATTGATTTGCAAGACTGGCATCCCAAAGTGAAAAAGAGGAAAAGAAAAAGAGAATGAGAAATTACTTTCCCCTGTCAGCACTAGAAAAAAATTACACATTTTGTAACCAGTATTTCCTTAAATGTTATGCTTGAGAGTGGCATTAAAATTAAAACTTATTCTTTGATTGGCCAAGAAAAGTTAGAGGCGATAGTAACATTTCTCATGACGTAGAAAGAAAAGGAAAGGGGCGGGGGGAGGGACATGATGACTGTGTTAGTACAGACACCTTAAAAGATTTTTCTGCTCCCTTCACTGGGCTAAATTTAGCTGAGCAGTCCTCTTTTTGTGGACTACAGCCGTAAGTCAAATTTGAAGGTAGGATGTATGAAAGACCCTGGAATTCTAGTATATGAATAAAAAAACAGAAGAAAAATTCTAGGAGCCTGGGATTTTATTCAGAGTCTAGCAGTGACCCTTCAGTGCTATTTAAAAGCATCTGTGACCCCACAGTACCCAGAATAGTAAGTGTTCATCTGAGTTAATCTGAACACATAAAAGCTGGCCATGTAGATCAATCATTCCCAGCTTTTCCAGAACGTTGCACCACAGTAGTCAGGCAAAGACCTTAGCTCCAAAAATAAAAATATCCTGCCTTCCGCTCAACTGGCCAAAGTCAAATCTTCACTAAAGCTAATTACAAATTGCACACCATTTAAGTGCTGCAGTATACATCTTCCTTTGGGCTCTATCTAGTCTTTGGTTTGAAGTTAAAACAAAAAATTAGGCAAATCCAACTGGGCTGCATTGCAAAAATCTCACAGATGTTTAGCAAATGAGAAAAATGAATAAATCAGCGCTTTTTCACTTCTGCCTGTAGGTTAATGTAATCTTTTAAATCTTGGAGCTAGTGCCATTGAGTGTATGAGTGATCTTTCAATGCTTTTTCCCCAGTTCCTCAGCCATTCTAAACACTAAGCAGCAACTCTACTGTGCTAAGAAGGTTTCTGCTCACAAAAGTCCATGAGCTCATCAGCACAAGCAGCTCCCATGTAAGCAGGCAAGGAAGAAAACTTATAGGTCCTAGAGGAGGACTGAATAGCTAATGTTCAGTGTTCCTTTCCTGAAGGAAAAATCCTGAAAAAGATTTTGTAAAACTTCAAGAGCTTTCTTGAGTGATTTGCTAAAGAGCTAAGATTTAGGGCCCATTCAGCTGCATGGTTTTCTGGCTGCTCTGTCCTGAAAAACTGCTGTTGGCATTGATACAGTTAAAAGTCTCTATGACATTTGAAATTTTCCCTGTTCCCATCTCAACAGCCTCCTGTGCTCCCCTGCCCCTACCTCCAAGTGGGTGGAAGAGTAAATCTACAGTGGACTGGGCAATCATGGCATTATTCCCTGAGGAAATTGGTTACTGCTGTGAAATCTTTCTTTGCTGTCGAAGTCACCTTTATGAGGAGCTCTTTTCTCTTCAAAGAGCAAATACAGTTAATAACCTCCTACCTAGAAGCACTAATATTCAGCTTGACTTGTAAGTGAAAAATCATTTCAAAACAGGACATGGTATTATAGCTATTTCTCTTGACTGCAGTGCAGTTTATTATTGCATTCCAGCTATTTTGGGAAACAAGTCAACTTAAAATGTCATATTAATTATTTACAAAATACTGACATAAATGAAATGAAGATTTGACTGAAATAACAGTTCAGTGCCTAACTCTGCCTTCTTAATGAACATAACAGGGAACTGCTGAATAATTTTCTGCTTACTCTACCACAATCTTTCCTTCTCCTCCTTTCCCTGCAAAAAAGACCATCAAAAAAAACCTCAGGCTCAGGCATCTCTGAATCTTGAATGGGTCAAAAATCATAATCAAATCTCGATTCTATCTTCTGATAATGCTGGGAAACTGTTTGGTTTATCTTTATAGAACATTCCTTCAACATATGTTACAGTTAGCATCTCAGGGCACACTCGCTTTATTTTCAGCTGTGCTTTGAAATATGAGAAGCAAAATAGCCCCAGAATGCCATTCTAACTAAAATCAGTCATTGTTTCAGAGTAACTACAATACAAAGAGTATTGACCCTTTCTGACTTCCTTGTCAGATTAGTAGCAGGCAGTTTTCTAAAACATTAAGTCAGTCGGAGCCCAAAGGATAACATGACTTCTAATTCAAGGTAACTGGAATAAAGAAAAGAAAAGAGAAGACAGGCTGATTAATTAGATCTGTTCAGTGAACTAATTTGCATCCCTATTCTCACTGGTTTTCTAAAAAGAGAATCAATGTGTGTTTGTGCCTCACATCTTCTGGTTCTTTCCCACATTAAAAACGACAGGTTTTGCAGGTGAAAAAAACAATTTTCCTATAAAAAGGTACTATTTCCTATTGGGACACAAATGGTTTTTACTGAAGTAAAATTTCCTTCATCACTAGGGCATTTGGGATAAGAAGCATGGAAATTTGTTCTTGGAGTTCTTCCAAGAACTTGCAGGACTTCCAGCACTCAAATTACAGAAAATTTGAGAGGTTAATCTAAATTATTTCATGCATCCTGCCACCACGTCATCTGTCATGTCACCACTTCTGCCCAGCAGACAGAACAGTATAACCCTTCCTTGCAACTTAAGCCTCACCTTGTGCCTAAGATGGGTACCTGGTGGTACAGAAACGATGCATTCCTGCACCATCCCATCAACCCCTCCTCTCCTTTCAAGCGACAAAAGGGATATCCATAATGACTCTCCCTAGAGAACAGCAGGGCAAGTAAGGGGATAGATCAAGGAATCCTTGCCTTGTTTCTATCTTTCTAGCACACAAAGATGCAGAAAACAGTGAGTCATCACACTGAATTTTCCATTCAAGACTGCTGACTGAAGTGATAGGTCTCACAGCTGCACAGTAACACCATGTACTATGTTGGAGGAGATCCCTCTCAATCCATTCACATTTCTGTTTTAAATCACTTTTTTATGGCAGTGAAATTTTACTAGTAATCCCAGCTGCTTTACTGAAGTATTTTGGAGGTCCAAAGATCCTCATAAATTTCTCTTAGCATCTAAGGATGCACTGACTCATTTGAACTGAAGTGGCTCTGATACTTTGAAATAAATCTCGCTTTATGGCTTGGAAAGATCTAGGCAAATATTAGCCAGTTAATTCCCCTTTGACTTCCTGCCTCCAAGAGTGATATGAGGCCTTGCCAGGGCTATCAAACTGAACTTTAACTCTGCTTCAAATCAGCCTGAAATGCAGAGATGGGAAAAGTTGTATTATGGTCCACATTGCACTGTCTCCGCAACAGCAAACTAATCAAACCTCTTTCCATATGGTTTTTTTGGTTTCACTAGCCAAAAAACTGTTTTTCAAAATAGATGTGCCACGAACTCTTGGCTTGCACCCTAGGCACATTTTCTAAAGCATCCCCTCATTTTGTATAACGTTGTTGTTTTTGTATAACACAATTTTCAGCCTTTCCCAGAATGGGGGAACCTAACTTACCTATCCATAAATATTTCATCTTAAAATGAACAGATTCCTTTTCACCACCCCTTTCCACCCAACTTTCTTTCCCTGGACTCTGCTTTTGCCAGCATTTTGTGTAGACCGTGTCTTTTGATAACTCAAATAAGTAGTTTATTGCTATGCAGGCTTCAGGAATGAAACGTCACTGGCTGAGAGGGAGCAAGTATTGGTCTTGACAGTTTGGATGCTGCTTCCTTTCTCAAAGATGACTTTTTTGACAGCACCAGAAAGCTTTGTCTGTTTTCAAACTCTAAGATATGACAGGGACTCAGAATGCAGGATAAGACAGACCATGCCAGGTCAGTGTTTTTGTCTACACAAGCTTACGGTCTCTTTGAATTTATAAACTAGCAGAGGAAAAGATGCTGTGGAAAAGGAGGGGGAAGAGTATCTCAAATTCTTGCAATAGGTATGCTTTCCACAGCCAAACCCTGATGTATTCAAGAGGAACCACATAGCCTTTGTTAAGCTATACATCCCACACTTAATTGAGAAATGATTCTTAATAAGTCCTGGAGAGCTACAGGTCTCTCTATCTCTCAAATGGGAAACAATCATATCTCACGGCAACTCATTACGTATTCTTTTTGTACCATGAGTTGTTTTAAAACCGTGAAATTAGTTCTGGCAGAGTGTACAGAGAAACACCCATGAGATGAGACTGAACGAGTTATGTAAGGTTTCCACACATTCCTCATGAATGTTAACTCTTCAGGGCTGGAAGTCAGCCTTTTTAGATGAAGAAATATTCACGTAGTATATAAAGGAAACATGGCTTTTTTTCTTCTCTCTCTGACATTCTGTGTATACAACATCTCCATATTCATGTTTGGCAAAGAAACTTCCTTTCTCTATTGTTTCGTTTGATGCTTAGATAGTTGTAATGAAATATGACTGTTATAAATTAAAGAAGTTTACAGCATTTATAAGTTAGTTGAGCTGGAGCTGCCTGTGCTGACAAGTAAACTGACCCTTCTGTGCAATATACTGAAAATTTTTCAAAAGGTATCAGATCCATTAATGTATGTAATGTCATATGAGAACACAACTGCCAGAAAACAAGACCAATGTGATGATCTGCCTGGTGGGTTGGACTCTCTAGCCTGGATACCTTGGACTCTCCAGCAAGGATCACAAGTCTTTCCAAAGACTATAGCCACTGTAACTACCAGTGAGCTTTTAGCCTCTCTAGGAAGAGTGTTAGCCTTTGAGTATTAGCACACACACTTTTTTGTGGATGCTAGGGCTAGTGAATTGAAGGCCTTTAAAAGCTGGAATTCTTCTGTTGTCCTGCTCAGCCTAGAGAGGTACCATGACAACTGGGGTCAGGTTAATGGTATAGTGCAAGAAATGCACATTTGGAGCTGGGAAGAGATTCCTTGTGCTCTCCTGCAAGTAGGATAGAGGGTCAGGAAACTAAGATAAAACTTTTGTTCAGCTTTGTGAGCTATGAATGGGGTCAGGACAGAGCTGCAGCTCAAGGTACATTTAAGATGGGATCTTCTGTCAATCTCCTTTTACAGTGAGGCTCCTGCCCATTCCTGACTGTCCGTGATACACACAGTGTTCAAAGAGACAGAGGGAAGAATTCATGAGACTGAGTGTCAGGACACAGTAGGGTCTGTATAAAAGCACATATTGCAAACTCAACCTTCATGAATTGCAGGTACACTCATAATTGCTCAGGGTATGAAAAAAAAGAATCACATGAAACTTCCAGTGAAAGCTTTAATTCATTAAATTCACACTGAAAAGATTTTGTGTGTAAACGTCACTGCTTGCTAGGCCTTTAGGAGTGCAATCTAATGAATGAACTGCCTTCGCAGAGTTGCTGGAAAACAGGCTAGTTCTTTAGAAATGCAGCTCCTTTTATTTTCTGCATTTTAACAAGAAATTCAAATTTCTTTGACAAAAACATAGTGCAATAAATGACAAAAAACCCCCACCAATCCAGATCAGAGGCAATATATTAGCTAAATTCAGTAGCTTAGATAAATAGAAGGAATAAATTTTCATTATATAGCAGAAGGTGACCACTGCTTTTGAAAAAAACCTTCCACATGTTACATACATCTCAGCTTCTGAAATTTCTTAAGTTCTGAGGATAGAAATGGTCTCATTTAAGGCCATGTGAAGTTAATGAAAGAAAAATGGAAGATTGGCTTTTTAATTTCTAACAATCTTCTGTTGACATACTCCACTACATACATAATGAACAACAAAAGTCAGAGGCTTCCTGTTAAGTTCTGAATGTTACACAAATTGCAAGAAGAAAAAAAGTATCATTGGCTTGTTCTAAAAACTGAATTAGGCCATTAAAAGGGGAAATAATTTTAGCTGCTTAAATATTTCTCAAAGCAAATGGGACCCTGGTTCAGCAAAACTGTAGTACTGTTTCCAAACGTCTTATTTTCCTCTCTTTAAACGTTCTGGAAAATTGCTCTGAATACGATGCCAAAATGTAAAACTGAAAAACACAAAGGATATTAGGACTGTCTGAATTACAGATGTCTCTAAAGACTAATGGCATAAAGATGTGAAACAGACTGACCTTAAGTGTCCTTATTCTCAACCTGTTTAAAAGTCTTGTGTTTGTTTCTTACAGTTTACTGTTACACTTGGGCTGACTGGAAATGATGATAATAATTCATGGAAATCTTAAAAAATAATCTAAAATTGCTCCTTCATACAACTGAGCCCACTGTACGTGTTAGAAATAGGTAAGATTTCTGAAATCCTTGCCAACTTTTCTCTACAAGGTGCAGCATTTGAGAGGACAGGTGACCAATAGGCACATACAAATCAATACCCCCCATGGAATATGAGAGCTTGTTGCAACATCAGCATCTTCCCCCAGCCATTAAAATTTAAAGAACCATTCACTGGCAGCTGATAAAAAAAGAAACAACCCCCCCACCCCTACTACAACAAACACTTCTGGTGATAAAAAAAGAAAGAGACAGAAAATCTTTCAGGATGTCCTTCCTTGTTTACTACTGCAGACACTTGCCATATGAGAGGGCATAAGGAGTGAAGACAGACGAAGACTTCCAGTGGTGTAATTCAGCTTTAAAGTTACAAAAGAACAGAACAGGCCATAGCTCTCGGAGCTATTGCGTGCTACCTTTATGAAGGTACCATTGCCTCTTGCCCTGAACAATGTTGGTTTTATTTTGTTTAATGGAAGGGTTATCACTGAGGCTAGTAGAAAACCAAGGCAATTGGCTGCCATTGTTTTAATAGCAGTGAAGTAAAAAATTTGTCTTTACAATTACATCATTTAATCATTCTCTCTTTCTTTGTCCATTCCAGAGGAGACCAATACAAGTTACTTATGAATGCAGTAAGTGAGTGTGCATTGCTGGAAATTTATCACCTTTTTGCTCCAACAGATACCTAATGTTTTAAAGGTATCCTTGACTTGATGCTTCAAGATACCTTTCTGCATGCCAACAAAACTATGCAAGGACAGAAATTCAACCTCTGCCCCCTGAACTTCTAGGAGTGGAAAGGAAGCTATATACCATTATAGCCTGACTCACTGAAGATTTTTTTGTGTGATTTGATACTTCTTTCCAACTGACAGTAAACTGAGACTGCAGCTCTGAATGTACAGTATATGCATGACTGAATGCATGGCATAGACAGTCCTACCTCAAACTGAAAAAGGACAACATAGGATATGACCCTCTTAAAAGCTGGTCTGAGTCATTAGGAATGTGTTCTGCAGCTCTGGAACACCCCTGGCTCCATTTGTTCTTAGTAATGAGTAGCCACAGGATGCCTTGCACTTGCCTCACTGCTGCTTTCATGTTGGTAAAACTGAGATGAGACTAAAGAGTCAAATCTTCCAACACTTTAGGAAAACATGAGGTTTAAACTAATCTCTAATAGCAAAAAGTAGTAAAGCTGACCAGAAATCCCCTTCTCCCCCCACCATTTGAGCTTCTCTGTGAGTTTTTGTCTGTGTATGTATTTTGGAGACAAGTGGGCGCAGGAGGAGACTGCTTGCAGTCAAGTAAATGGTTTTGGCAGAAAATAGTTTTTGCCTGGCTGTGAAAACCAAGATATGGCTCAAATTGTGATTCCATCCAAATTATGATTACTTCAACATAATCTACAGCCTAACATGCAAGTGAGGCTGTCCAGCTCACTGGATTCAGACACACTGATTTATCCTATTATAGTTAAACTCTACCTCCAACAGCCAAGGGAACACCTGCCACCACATGAATTACTTCTTTGCTCAGTTACATTGACAACAACTCAAAGATACCTCACTCCCAAAGTAAGCAACAGGATCTTCAATTGTAAATGACCAGCCATCTGTTATCCCAATCCAGCATCCAGTATTACAGCTTATAAAAAGTAAATGCAGGCCCTCCCCTGTCAAAACAAAAAACAAACTACCCCCCGACCCCCCCCAAAAAAATCCCAACAAACCAAACCAAACCAAAACCCCAAACCAAAAAACTGTGTGATACTAAAGTAGAAGAGTAAGTGACTTAGGAAGTAGGAGACAAAATATTTCTATATTCCATATGATTTCCATCTTTTTATGGTAGAAGGCCAAAATAAATCATAGTACCTTCTAACACTGAGAGTGGAAAGCAGCATAATTCATTTACCTTCACTTGCACAAGTATTTCAACTATGAGCTTTATGGCTCATTTCTAAAGAGCCTGGGGTACAGCCAATGCATCTTTAATATGGATTTTGTTTGGTGAAATACTGCTTGGAATAATTCCCTTTTTCTTAGAAAAGTCAAAGCTGTCAGAAATCTAAATTTTCTGCTCTTTCTTTCTCTATTTTTAAGGCACTTAAGAAAAGGAAACACCCATCATCAAGTTGAAAATAGCGCCTAACTCATTATATGTTTTTATACCTTCATCTTCCCTAACCAAAATAATGCAAGTAACCAGAAGCAAACACGCAAGACGTTCCATGTCAAGAGGATATTTTCAAGTGGCAATTTCAAGTAATGAAATATTAAGAAATGTGAAAAATAGTCTAAACCCCATCCAGTTTTACAAACAATTTAGTTACATTTTTACAGTGATGGCAAAAGGTCAATCATGGTACTAATTCTGTAGACCTTGGTACCCCGAGTTTTCAAAGAAATGATGGCTAGAATTTCTGAATAGGGCAAAATCATTCTTCTATGCTTAGCTCTGAAGCTACGTCTTAACAAAGAGCTGAAGAGTTTTGACTGGAATTAAAAAAATTAAAGCAAGAAAAAAAATGGAAAAACTCCTCCCCATTTGTACTGATTTCGGTAAAGTCAAAAGTAACCAAGATCACTGCTTCTCTAATGGAAAATGACAACTGACAAATTAGTGATAAAGCTTTATCTGCAATACATCAACCTGAGCTACAAACCAAGCAATGCTCTTACTGCCCAGTAGCTTCAGAAAAGCGATACTACCATGGCAAGTGAAAATATTAGAAATTCACCATTATTCTATGCAGCCCTATTTCTTGAAAAACCAAATGAGCCAATTTTTAAAGTTTAAGGTTTAAGAGAAATGTATCACTAAAATTTAGTAAAATCAATTTCTTCTGTATTTCTGTATAAAAACCTCAACTTATTAAACCTAGTGGCCAAGAATTTTGGTTATCTTTCGATATAACGAGGAAGCATGAATTCAGCTGATTTTACCTCACAAATTTAATATTTAATTTTCTACTATGGCATTTAACCAGCACTATGAGAGCTGTCTTGTATTTATCATAGTGTCTCAATGCTGCATTTCAAAAAATGCAAATGTATGAAATAAAATACAATAAAGAAAAAAAATGCACCTAAGTCAATATTGATTAAACCTACGTTGCTAATACTAAAAAGGGGACATTTCAATATTATTTTTGAAAGCAGATATAGTATTTAAATGAAAAATCATTTGTTAATATGCCCCTTCTTATAGCTGTATGAAGCATTCACTGGAATTACTTAGGCAATATGTAATAACTACAATACCAGTTGCATGCCTGTGTTAAACCCAATATGCAAACAGTCTGAAAGTAAGAAAACTGATTAGATATTAGTTACATAATAGTTATACAGTCTTCCCCCTTTTTACATCTGTTCCTCCTGCATTCTACTTATGGTTCCATAGGTTAACCTGAAGAGGAGTTGTCTGTTAAGTATTTCTAGATAGCATACAGAAATGCAAGCAGGGTGAGAGCTGTTAAACTTCCCATTTCCTCCTAGATTGTGGTTAGGGCACTGATCTGACTTCCACTGCTAGAGTCACAAGTCTCTTATGATCATTCCTTATTGTCATTGCTGTGATGGAGACCCTAACATTATGAATAAAAGTATCCAGAAAAAAGGCTGCTGCAGTTGAGACAGTATAGTTTTGAGTACGGTCTGTCCTTTTTCTCTTTGGGCTTGTGTCTGTATTAAATATTTTCATGTACACACTCTCCTAATCCTTATTCAAGACACTCGTGACACCTATTAAAAAGGGCAGTGAACACTGCAGTCTTCACAACAGCTAAATTCTGCTGTGTAGATCATTATCTTGTACCTAAATACATTAGTGATTTCACATTTTATTTTTCTACCTCTAGAATTTCCCCTCACTTTGGGGCATAAGACATTTTCTTTCTTTTCCCCCACTTTTTAAAGATTCTCCAGTATATAGTTGTATGTTGTATGGTTGCATAGTTGTCATACAGTTTTGTATCTCTGTGAAACTTGTCCCTAAATTATGCTTTTACTTACAGTCCTTAAAAGAAATAGTTTCCCAGCTGTGACAATATCAGAGGTTTAGTTAACTAATAAATATTTCAGGAATTTACTTTGGATATCGATGATCTTTTCATTTAACTGGAGTATAGAATATAGAAGGAGAGCATTCTTCCTTATGATAAAACATATTCTGGACATGTTTCCCCTAGAGACTTAGACACAGCACACAAAAATCTTACTCTTCAGTTACAAAGTTATTTATAAGGAATGTATTCTGACAGGAAGAAGTTCTTGAGACTTGGTTGGAAAAATACTTTTCTTTTCTTTATAGGAAGTCGGAAGAAGCCTGGCAGCAATCTAATCAAAACATGCAAATGAGGTCAACTTTCTTGAAAGGGTTGTAGGATTTCTCCAGAGAAATTTACAGAATGTCCTGGCACAGAGGTATTTTCTTAAGTCACTGACTTTGTCTTCTGTGATTCTATACCATTCTATAAGGCCTCCTTGTCAGTTTGTACTCTGCTCAGTACAGATGCCCCAGCTGGGGAGATACTTAATTTTTAATTTAATTCTGAACACCCCAAAGGATGCTGAGCTTCAGGAAGCAATGGAATTATAGAATCTTACATTTAGTCTTCCAAAGTAATAGTACTCTGATAAATAATAATTTATTCAACACTGAAACTTAAGTGACTTGACTTTGTTTAACATCAAATTTAAAGCTATGGTCAAAGCAACTGTTTTCTTCCCCTGCTGATTACACTCTTTACTGCAGTTCATATAGAAACTGACTTTGCATGCAGACTGAGATAAGAACAAAATAAAGTCTCCTTGTTTTCTTGACTCTATTCCTTCTCTTAGTTGTCTGTACCATCCCTTTCCATGGCATTTGTTGAGAGTCTGATGAGCTGAAGAAGCCATTAAGATCAAGTGTGTGCAACGAGCATTAAGCCATTTTTATAGAAGCCAGATTAACTTGGCTAAGAACTAGAATGAGCATTCGGGAAACCCCGCCTAACAACCAAAGGAGGGGGTTCTGTTAATAGAAGCAACCACTACCAGCATCCTGCCTTTGCAATAGTTTATACCAGTGATATGCTAACGTGGAAAATGAAAAATGTCAGGTTCTCTTCAGCACCGTAAAAGCACACACTTCCATGGATTATACAGAGAAGCTTGCACGTAGTATGAAATCACCATATTTTGGTTTCCCACAGTTTGACAAAATGCATTAACATATTACAGTCTTCCTGCAGCTTGCGCTTATGGTGAGCTATCTGATGAACTTCTAATTTTCTCATATTATATACAGCTTCCTGCTTATCGTGTCTCTACTGACATTGCAATGAGGAACTCTGGCACCCAGCAATTTGTGCGAAACCACACATAAGCATCTCTCCACAAACAGACCATATTGCACTTAACAGTACCACAGAGCTTGGTCTCTGGTTAAGAAAAACACTAAAGGGACTTCAGTTCAGCATGAGCAGAACAACAGTACTATCCCAGCCTACTAACGTACAGGGGACAAGATTTTCAGAAAGGCATATAAGAAAAGTACTGCAATTTCTATGAAATGGTGACTGATTAAACACACAAACTGAAACATGGCCATTTGGAAAAGAGACTGAATGCTCAAGGCAGAGGATTCAAGACTGGCAGATAGAAAGCCCTAGTCCAGTGATTAATTATTTACAAAAAGTGGAAGAGCTGCACTAAGGCAGCCTGAGAGGGCTCTAATGCGGGACAGCCAGTAGCCTGTTGGTGCAGGGTTCCCCAGACTGCTAATACACACAGTTCTAATCCCTAATCTCATTGAAGCAGGGCTGGGCCTTGAACCTGAATGGCTTTGGCAACCAGATAATGAACTCATAAAAAGAAATCCATTCCGCATCCAGATGAAATGCAAAATTTTGTATGTTACTCTCAGATTAACAGGGTCAGAACTATCCATTCAGACTGAAAGGGCTGAAGAGCTTCAGAGAGGGTCAAACTCATTATTTTTCTGTACTTAAAGACGTGACAGTCAGATGTCAAGACACTGTCCAAATCTGGTGTTACATCTAGAAAGAGAAGGCTCTTCCCGCAAACTTTGGTGCATGTTTCTTCACGCATACCTTTGCACACGACACTTGCATGTCAAAAAGTAACTAGTCTATGTCTCCCACCAAAGCAAGATCAAAACAAAGCTCATCTAACTGTACATACTAAAAAAGTTACCGGTTACTCTACTCCCATATTAATGTGCATAAAACATTGCACTTAAAACTTAGATACATATCACTACAATTCAGAAAAAAACCAAACTCTAAAATCATACCTGTAAAAAACATACGTCAGTAAATATGATCTAATGAAGACATTGTTACAATTATTTTTATTATTATATCAGATACTATCATAGCTGGATTATTGAAATACAAATAATCAGTGAGGAAATGTAATAGCACCAATCTTATTTGATTATTTTGTACAAAAATAACAAATAGGTGATTCTGATGCATTTTTAAGACTTTTGTTCACTAAATATAATTTAGCAAATGAATAGTTTTTTCCTGGAATTGCCTAAATACTATATTTATCCTTTTATTTTTCTTATTACTTTGTATTGCTTACTTACTCTTAAAGGTGTTCCTTTAATTCTTACAGGACATATAAACTCCTGTCTGCCCCTCAACTCACATGCAAATCTGAAGAGGCAGAATTTATCTCCATAAACAAATGTGTAACGATCCTGATGCCTAAACCCTTACAAAGCAGATGCTTAACATTCCAAATTGTGCAACTCAGTGCCTGACAAGTAGAAATAACAGCAGAATACTGATCATGACATCAGGACTACCTGGAGATTTGTTTAATTCCTCTTCCTCCTTTCCCCCCAAGCTCTCAAAAGGAAAGCTAGGAAAGGAATTCTCTCTAGGCTTCTATTAGGAGGCTAAGTAGTGCAAACTCCCAGCTATAATGGTGCAAATTAGAACCCAGATTAGTGAGGGCTCTGGTTTGTTGGCTCTAACAGTTCTGACCTGGACATGATCAGCACACAGGTTTTCTAAAACCTGAATCAGCTGCATGTTCAAAACAGGGTTTTTTTGTTGCATTATGTTGAAAGGAAAAAAAAATCAGCTTCTATTTTTAACAACTCTTGATGCTAAACCTCATTTGACATCAATGCCAAGGGGAGAGTTAACACAGAGTAGGATTTTTCTCTTTCCCTTACTCCTGCTCCCCATTGAGAAGGGTGTAATTTATTGAAAACTGGCTGATACTTTCCTCGCTCGGAGATGATAACTTTTAAAAAAACATTATCATCTTTTCGTTACATTATACTGCAATCATAGGCATTACTCTTCACTTGAATGTAAGTCATTTAACCCTTACGATGCTTTTGATCCACTGATCAAACAGCATTTGTTACAGATGAATTCATTACAACCCGCAATTCTCTCAGGTTTTACTACATCACCATCCTTGCTTTATAGGAAAAGCGATTAAGTGACTCCCCAATACCAGACAAAGTGCCAGTGACTTAGCAAGTACCAACACCCTGGTATGAATTTGGAAGTACAGGCTCTCTATAACCATCATTCCGTTCAAACAATGGGCCACAGTCTCTGTCCTTATAAAACCAGAATAAGTTAACGCATCTCCATGGAGTCAGATTCACATCATGTAAGTACAATCAGAATCAGACACAAAATATTTAATTAGATTTTGGATGTG
The DNA here is from genome assembly GCF_947461875.1 of Haliaeetus albicilla. Taxonomy (NCBI): domain Eukaryota; kingdom Metazoa; phylum Chordata; class Aves; order Accipitriformes; family Accipitridae; genus Haliaeetus; species Haliaeetus albicilla. Next base: position 9,938,205 of record NC_091494.1, on the reverse strand, counting down.
GATTTTTCAGCCCACAGTGATTTAGTACAACTGAGTCATTCATCCATTATAATAATACTGATTTCTTATTACTAGTACAGATTAGAGGTAGTTGAGATGAAAGCTGGGGGGGGGGGGGGGGGGTTGGGGGGGGAGATGTTTGTTTGATTCCTATACAGTTCTGCTTTTTTCACTGGAGTTATGCCAGTGTGAATGCAAACACAACCAAGCTCAGGCTAGAAAACCCAAAGCCTAGGGGTTCATTACTACAAGATCAGGGTTACCTGTCCTCAACCATTTACACAAAACAATTGTAAACAGCCCCACTGAATTCAAGGAACTAGTCATGCACTCAGTTTTAAGAGCTGAGGATGGAATGGCACTTATTGCTTAATTGACCTTAAAATCCATCTCACAATCCTCTATTTATAATATAAAACCACAAATGAGCTAAAAAAAACAACAACAAAGCTGTGCAGAGACTACAACTGCAATGGCCTTTCTGCATCTCCAGATGCCAGCTAATAGATCTCAGCTAGCTAAAGCTAATAGCCACAAAAGCAAAGCACATTTGATCCTGAATATATTGAATTAGGAATTTCAATTGTGATAACAAATCAAGTTTGATTAATTATCCCACTAGAGGAATAACTTTTCTAGGTGTCAAACTGCATTAAGATTACAGAATACTTCTGAGAAGCCTAGTTAAAGAAACAGTAGTTAAAAAAAAAAAAAGCCATGTAGGTCAAATTCAGGAATCTTTCATAGTCTGAAAAGTCTGGAATGTATCTTCGAGTTTATTGAAGAACTTTCAATTTATATTAATACCTTGAGAATGAAGCCCAGGCTTTCAAACACACAGAGCTGAATCCTGCAGTTACTATTTAACTAATAAGTTACTAAGTAGATTTAGAGCCAAAATACCTAAGAACAAGGGGGATGGAAAGAAAGTGCAAGTAGCTTCTCTCATGCTCAGTATGTGCTGGATACTACACAGAAATAGTGGGGCTGGAAGCATATTGCCTAGGGCTGGATCTCAGAATTTTAGGGACTTCTTGACAGCTTAGTGAACATACAGGTCAAAGAAATCCTTGTTTGCTTCTACAATCTACTTACCCCAGTGGAACCAGTCACAAATTTTCATCAGAAATTCTGAGTAAGCAACAGGACTTCTCCACAGATTTAGAAAAGCTGTCCAAGACACAGGCATAAAGCCAACTCTGAGGACAGAAAGTGAGCATATTTTATTCTTGCTAGATGGCAGAGTTGCCACTGCAACATGTTCTCCTTGTCAGCAGCCCACAGTTCTGGCAGGGTTAACCATGACAGACTCCCTCTTCAGAGTGGGCTACTGTACAGCATCAAGACAGACATTTTAGAAAGTACTCTACTGTACTGAATTAAAAGCAGGTTGTCTTTCCTCCCTTTCAGACACTTTCCTCAATGTGTGACATTGTTCCATTTTTAAATTATTAGTTTTCAACTGATTAGTATCTGTATCCATAGTGCCAGGCAGTGAACAAACATAAAAGAAAACATGCAGTCCATCATCTAAGAAGAAACTGTAGAATGCAAGATCCCCTACTTCAGAAAATTATCCAACCTGTGTAGTAAGTATAATTAAAAAGAATTCTTAAAAGCAGGAGGAAGAGGTGTTGGTTTTAAGTTTACGTTTATCTTGTTACATTTTCTAAGTCCAAAGACAAATATCTTTATGGTATCAGGCAATCCAAACTCTCCCCCTCCCAAAAAACCCTGAACCTACCCAATCAGAACCTGCAACAGCGCCAAAAATTCAAAGAAAACCAAAGAAGGATTAATACCCAAAAATAATAGGGGAGGAAAGAAGCTTACCAAATATGAAGTGATTCATTACTGATCTTAGTCTTTGCAGATAGCGAAGGAAAAAATTGCTAATTTGTGTGTCTTTATGGCACTGCAAATCTTGTTTCAAGCTTTGACGGAATTTACTCATTTCTCCACCCTACACAGGTATTGGAGTTTGCTTCCTAGTGCTGTACTACAGTACTAAAAGAAACCTAACAACCTACTGTTGGTGTTTTTGTGTTTGAAAAGCAGATTGAGATCACAAGCCAAAACTATGAGAGAGAGAGGGAAAGAAAAAAAACTTAGCCACTCACATACATGTGATATGCATAATGAAAAATAGCCAGCAGCTTTTATGGCTTTGCTTCTGCCTTAAATGTAGAATAGACTTTAAGAGCTGCTGGCAGTTTAAAGAACACCAGGAACCAGGTGAAAAGCATTTATGTTTCCTCTCTGGCAGGGAGACACAGAGGTAAAACTCATCAATTCCCATACTAAATTTAGATATTTGCTGCCAAGATATGAGGGAGAAGGTTGGCATTGTTAGTTTCAGTTGGGAAAAACAGATATGGTTTATGACTGCTACTGAAATTTTTATGCTATCTTAGCATATAGTAAGTTTCATATTCTTACCTTGTTACATAAAAATACCTGAAAATGTAAATCTAAAGCTTCAAAACCCCCAAATACATTAGAAATCCTAATTTTTTAAATACATGGGTGTTTAAGTTCTAGTCTTTCCTGTTGGCCTTAAAAAGTTTTCGAGGCTGATACAAGAGAGTCATCAAAAACTTTCCACGGGACCAAAGGCTAATAGAAGTGGATACTTGAGACTATACTCCACACAATGTGACCGTTGAGCATCTGAGTTCTACCTTAACTCAGATCCTTTGCTTGTCATTCTCACAATTAAAAATATTTTTAGCCAGACTGGTGTGAGCCCTGAATTTATGGTCTAGATCCTTTAATTCATCCTTCGTCAACAGATCCCAATCACAGCCTTTGTAATACTGCCATCTTTGAAAAGAAACGTTAACTTTCATTTTTCACTGTGACAAACAAAGTGAAAAACCTGTTCTGGTAAAATAAGAACTGACAAAAAGACTTCATTCAGCTCTACAAATAAATTTAAAAAAACAAATAAAGACTTTCAAAATTAAAATAGGATGGCCCATTCTGATTCATTTTCAGGTATCTGCCTGTTTCCTGATTTGTTTGCTACCATCAAGAAATACTGGAAAAATAATAAGACAAATTACTTCCAGTGTAATTGTGCGATTATTTGCTGATCAGAACACTTGAGAATTGTTTAATCTTTTGGTTTTTACACAGCACAAGGAAAAACAGAAGCTTAGAACCGAGTTCCTTGTAACTGTTTTTAACTGGAAACAGACAACTAAGCTGCCAAAATTCTGTTACCCCCGATTTGAGTCTAAAAGTGGAATTAAACAACACTAATGGCACAGAAGTTTCAGCTCATTAATATTTTTTCTTGTGTTGTGGGCTTACTGTGATTTGCTAGGATACAAATCTGTTCAAAAAACAGGATAAATGTCATAGCTGCTTTAACACTTTTTTACTCATAAACAAAACTGAAGAGCCAAGTACTACATATGTCTCAAAAAAGGATGGGAAACTTTCAGTGACATTTGAATTACCATTATTACAAGAAGTCTAGGGTCAACTGATATTAATGCAAAAAAAACCCCCAACAACAACAAAACCCTCTAACTTGAAACAAAACCCAAACCAAACCCCAAAAAACAAATGGACCACCCACAAGATTGGTTTTCCCCACATGTACATAAATCAGCTGTTATTCAATACACATTTTATGAACTTTAAAATAGGCTATAATTTAGGAAGTACAGATGGTATAGTTATTTTTCATGTATGATTCAATGGGTAAAGTATATGAACATCAATACAATCGTCACAGAGATATCACCATCCAGTAAGTACTAGTCAGCATATGAATACAAGGACTTTTTCCTGCTACTTCCCTTCCCTCAGGCTGGGACAAAGTTACTTGCTTTTCCAAGATGCCTAGCATATTTAATAGTGATTTCTGTAAAACAGGAGCTCCCTTTTTTGTATGTCTTACCACACTACAAGCTTGGTCTTGATATATAAATAAAATAAAGCAGAATACATTAGATGGAAGCAAAATTACAACCCAGAAGCAGCCTGCTTTTGTGAAACTTCATAGGTTCTGAGGAAATTTTTAAGGCACAGTAAACAATCCCACTACCATTGACTTTCTTTACTGCTTGAGGAAGAATACAGGTGAATTTCTTTCTGTAAGACTGAATAGTTGGGCGGGGGGGGGGGGAAGCAAAGGTGGAGTATGTTTGGAAAGCTAGAGGGCTTAAATCTTGCTTTTCTACTGACTGTGTGTGGGAGGAGGCAAATTGCTAATTGAGACTGTTTTGTTTTCTTCAAATGTTATATCATTACCTCACAAAACCTCCTGGGGGTATTGTAAGGATTAACACAAGACCTAAGAGTATTCTGAAAATGAACGAACCAACTTTGCGCTTACCTTCAGCAACACAGCTTCAACGTCTTTTAGGCAGGGCTAGTCTGACGGGAATATCAGAATACTTCTTCAAACTGTTAGCATAACAATTACACATATCTGTGAGGATTATTTGGATCCGGGAAAAACCAGTAGCATTTCTGATTCCTACACAAGCCTTCCAAACTTTCTGAACTTTTGCATGTTGTCACCATTTAATCTCCATTATATCTTAAGCAACTGTTGATTAGGGTATCAGCATCATCTCCGGTATGTAAACTGCACTGAAAGCAAAGTGATGGGTTTAGATTTACACTTTTCTATACTTCCACTGAAATGCCAAAATACACATAAACAGGCGCAAAGTACTTCCAACTCTAGCTAGTCAGATTACTAAACCAAAGGATAGGCATTCCTTTGATAAAACTAAAGGAATATTTAAAACTGAGTTTCAAATGCTTATTGTGTAAGTTAGTTGTGAAGAATGTTAACTTCTAATTTCTCTACTGCTGGTTTTGTTTTTGGGGTTTTTTTTTTCTTTTTTTGGCCTTTGAGGAAATTTCTAAGCATGACAACAGATTTTGCAGCTACTGAATTTGAATACAGAAAAAAATGCTAAGCTCCTTTACTTGCTTTTTGAGACCCTAAAACCACAAATCAAATGTCATAATGAAACTGGTAACAATATGGTCAGATAAACATTTTTTTGAGAAACATCTTTGTGAAAGCTTAGTTGTTTCTACCAGATTTCTAGCACAATGATATTGGCATCAGATAGCTGACAATTAGTGGGGAAAAAAGAAGAGTTCCTTGCCCTGCACCCCCAGAGTGTCTTCCAACACAAATAAAACAACACTTAAGAGTTTAATGCTGTTCTGCAGGACTGTACAACTGACTGCAGGACTCTGCAACACTGATAAGATCAATGAGCTGCATCTGCATCATGTCATAATGTGGTAAAAGCAAGCACCCTGAAAAACTCCTTTTAAACTTAGCCACACTTACATTTTATTTGACATGTTAAAATAAGATAGTTTAAATCTTGTTTCTGCTGCAGTTGAAATTCCCATGTAGCTACGATTGACAACTTTTAGAGAAAGCATGATTCTCTCTCATGAAGTATACAGTAGTATGCTGTACACACCATAAAGTTAATATTTTATTAAACTGTTTGTGGCTGAAAAGCTGACCAGATAGCATTTAAGTGTAATTGCAGGAACCAAGCAGGCTCAGAAAACAGCAGAACACCATTTTTACTATAGTCATGTATGGGCAGTGAGAACTCAGCTGAAACAAACCAGTACAAATTTTTGGTTAAATAGTTAAGTAACATTTTGTCAATATCAGAAGTATCATTTTAGATCAGTATTTGCTTTCAGACTGAAATGGCTTTAAATATCATAATTTTCAGCTTCAAGTAAAAGGCCAAATTTTTGGAAGCAAGGACTTTAATGGCAGTGCAGAAAATCTAGATAGGCTCTTGCCTTTGTCAGTATCTCTACCTGAGTTGGGCTCTTTCATGAATCAGTTTGCAAGGATAACAGAACAGATAAAGGGAGAAAAACATATTAATCAATTACGATAGTTTTGAAAAAAATCATCCTTTCCAGTAGTTCTCTTTGCACAACCACAAAAGAAAACTCCCATAGATAAAATTGTTATAGGGCTCTATCATAAAAACTGCCACCTGCAACTAACCTGAACTGTGCAGTATCAAACCAATATTGGAAGGGTCATTAGCACCCTGTGGATAGCAAGTACCAGTACAAGCAAATGTTCAGGGGTTATATAGTTCATGTACAACCCTCTGATTTCCTTTTAAGGATAGCAGGAAAAGACACACATATTTAAACTGAAAGAGGCTTCCAAGAGGGCTGAAGAAATCATAGCTATATGTGGTATAGATTAGTTTGGAAATGAGGAAAAGGATTTATGTTTTGATTTGACCACGGCTCTCTGTTGCTATGATGTAAAATTATCATAAGCTGTTCCAGATAGATTTAGACCATGAGTAGTGGAAATACATTTAGTTACTTTCATGTTATTCAATTTAGGTTGAAAGAGCAGAAGAATGACTAATACTGTGAGATTTCTATTACACCTATTCCCGAATGAGTCCAGGCCTACTTGAGAAACTTTTGCCCATACAGCACTGCTGGTTAGAGGTGTGATTTTTTCCTTTTTATTTTGCAACGGTACTATACCAGCAAAAACTGTAGCACAGAGGCAGTTACACCACCATGAGCATTTTCACTTCTGTAGCTTACTGTATTCAGGGAACTGACAGAAGCTACATCATCAAATGAACTTTCTGGTTGTGTAAATGGAGTTTATCCCAGATGGGTTTGATGGCAAAGCTGTGCCAGCAAACAATCAGCAACACAGATCAGTAATCTTTCTTTGCCATTGACATTTATAGTATGCCTGTACCAAAACTGTAAGGGATCTTCTAGTTTTACTACAGAACACAGTTCTAGCATTTTGCAACACTGTTTTGCAGAAGTAAATACAGACAAACAGAAGTCTGAAATTCAAAATGCTTTCATTTACCAGTTTTCAAGGCTTAATCTGATCTAGCTCCAGTAACATGGGGGCTTCTAGAATATGATATTGCTGACTTATTCAAATTGTCTACCAGTGGAAGAAATGAATTATGGTCTAGAAATGCCTACTTGTTTCTGCTGACTACAAAGAAGATCTATATAAGTAGTTCAAAAACGTTTTCAATGCTGGCATCAAAGGTCCATGAGATGAATCCCCACCACTGCCTGCTCCGTACTTTTACAGCTCTCACATCAGCCTTGTTTCTGTCATGACAGAGATTCACAGGTTACAATATAGATGCATTATAAGAGGTATTTCTTTCTCTTATTCTTCCTCAAGCCTTCAAAAAGCTAGTTGCAGAATCACAATCGGCTACATGAACACTAGAATCAGCTACTCAGATCATTCTGCCATTTGGCTGAAGAAATTGATAGACCAGAAGAAACACTGAACTGAAGAAAAAATGCAAAGTCAGCATTTGCCAGAATTTCTAAAGTTCTCATTTTTAGGAAAGTTTTCAGATTCTCTTGTGATGCAATAAACTTGTATGAACATCTAGGAAAAAGCTGTCATTAAAAATTAGTAGTCAGCAAGGTAAAAGAGAAGCAGGGACACAGGACAGCATGTGATGATCTAGTAGCACAAACATGGCTCTTACCACATGAAACAGGATTTGACCTTTCTTTCAGCAGAAAGATGGAGATACTACATGTTTGTTTAGCTATGTTTCTATGAGAAATTCTCAAAAAATTAGATTTAATTTGAGAATATTAGTTATCTATTCTACTGTAAAAGACAGGACAACCTAAGTCTGGTGTCATATCTTACAGAGGTTTGCCTCAAATGCCTCAGAGGAAAATGAAATCCCTTCCTCCAGCCATACTAGACATGGTCATATTTGTGTCATATCAACTCTGGCTTTCTTACAGATCTGATCAGTATTTATTCCATAAAGCATGAAAAAGCTTTTTTAAAATCAGCGACCTACTATTCATTATTTTTATTACTATACATTTTTATCTATAAGCCTGAAACTAATCACCAAAACAAAAATGGTCTAGATTTTTTTTTTTCTCCCTTGGGGCAGGGGAGGGTGGAGCAGGGAGTTGTAGCAAAGTAACAAGGCTTGATGAGTACTGGATAGTCTGTGGGTTTAAAAATTCAAAGTACAACAAAATCCAGAAAACAGCAGAGAAAGCTAAAACCTCAAAAAGGCAAAAGCAAATGATAATCTGAATAGACAACATATCTGATAATAAAATCAATCTGCCCTTCATTTGAGCTTACATCTGAGAAAAAGAGTAAGAGTCACACAAAAACTGGGGCTCATTTGCTATAGTAACTGCTGATGAACAAGCCAAGTATTTATTTCCATATATCTGTGACAAAGGCAGATATAAAGGTCTGCAACCATCTTGGCAGCAAGCTTATTTATAACATCAATGCTCTCAGACACTTTCACATTACTAACACAGTAACTAAAGTTGGGAGTGAAAGTGATTCCTAAAATATACTCTTGCCATTTAAAAAAACCCCTCAAACCCAAACCAACAAACATGGCAAAGAATAAAAAGCCCAAATCATATCACCCAGAATGAACAACTGCGACCCACTTTAGACCAAAAGGTCACTATACCACAACCTTGGCCATTAGCTTCAGCTCTAAAGGTCAGGTGCTTTCAGCCATGCTCAGAACTTACTGCAGCTCTGACACCTGAAGTAGTCTAGGCACATTCAATGTAAAATCAATAATCTTAAGATATGGCACGACTCCAACCTTTTCACTTAGTTTTCTTTGGTTTCCGTAAAACAAAGTCATACAATATAAAATGAGACATTTCCACACTCTACAAAAGACCAAGTCTAATTGGATGAGTTACAACCAGCTACAACAATTTCCCTGTAAAATTTACACCAGGTGCTCAGTAATAATGAAAAAAAAATAAAATTATAATCACACTTAAAGTAACTAGCAGAAGAAAAGGGAACCTTGTAAGACATTTAAGGCCCCTAACCATTCATTTCCTTGACTGTTAGTGTTGGGCTGGCGTCTTGGTAGCAGTGTGCTACAATCTGCAGTTGCCTCTGCAGTATTTCAGTTTCAGGAGATGAATATGTGTTTTCAATGTGAATCAGACTCTGGTTCTTTATCCAAGGTAAGCTTCAAAGCTCACCCCTTCTATAAAGCCCTGATGAGAATCAAGCACACTATGTACAGGATAAAGTTGTGTTACAAGTATAGAATGGCAATTAATTTAAATGAACTCAAGACTGGAATTTAGTGATACTGTATGGTATCTGTAACTATACTACTATTCTTGCTTGTATGTGTCATCATAAATCTGAAGTCACAGATATTCACCAACCTGAATTAACTGGAGTCGAGCTTTTAACGATTTTGAGCTGATTTACAGGAATCATGCAAAGCTTGGAGTACGGCATGAATAAAACTATGGCTGTCTTGAGGTACGTTAGAGTTTTGGAGTTAAACTAAGTCCCAAATTAAGAAATAAACCCATGGAAAACTAAGTTCAGATGCAATTTCCACACTGTCTAGAGAACCAGAAACCAGTGGTTTTTGCTGAGTGCAGCTACCAGCCTCAGAAAGCAGACAGATTTTTAACTGTCACACACCCCCACATTTCATCTTTATGTGCACGACATCCATATGCAATAGATGTACGTAATCTCAGTAGCAATCTTGACCTCACACATGGAAGCACCCACATACTTCTCACACCCACAAACACTTTCTCCCAAAAGTAATTAATGGAACATATAACAATACTATTAAATAAATGTTTAATCATTAAATGCATAATCCAATATTAGTGATGTGGGGAGCAGTAACTTTTGAAGTGAAACATCAGACTAACTAGAAGTACAGTCTGATGAACTCTTTTGAAAAACCAAATTAAAAATAAATTTTGACAAAGATGGACAAAATCAAGTACTGAAGATAGATATACAGGATTCTGACAGCACTGTTTTGTTGTTTTTTCCATTGCATGTGGTAGCATGTTATTCAATAGTATGCTGCTGGATACTGCTGTTTTACATAGTAATTAGACACAGTAGAATTTTTGGTAAGTGCAGCAGTTCCTTACAGCTTTTAAGTGTGTGTTTATATTCCCTTCAGTAAAAGGCATGCATAAGGAAGTGTGGAACAACTGTTGCATCAGGTCTGACTGGAAGTGTAGAACAGATCCCTCCTCAGCAGCACGCTGACAATAAGCAGTTTACTGTGCTCCAAACTGCAGCCCTCAAGGGACCATACTACTTCATTGGAAGAGATCTGCTTAAAGTAGGCTCCATGCTCTGTGGCTTACAATATTCACTGGGATTGTGTACATGAATCATTTTTACATACTGTTTGGCCAAGATAACGATTGTACCTGTGCTGAAACAACATTCTTGTGAGAACCTTATGCATTCCATACTTGTAGTAAAAACACAATAAACACAGGGACAATTGTACTACATATTACTCAGTTTGGACTGGAGATACAAATTATGGTCTCATATCCAAGGAATAAACCAGATTTTTTTCAACCCAAACCAGAACTCAAAATACCCGTGTTACTGATGGGCTGGCAGTAAACTGACATTTCTGCTACTGATGTATTTCCAGTCACCTCTTTCTCCTTATGGTATATGTGGATTGTACGCTTCATATAGATTCAGTTTTCTCCATGGTATAATAAAAAGATTGAAGGAACTCTATTTAAGGATTTAAGGAAGTCTAAGGTCCATATAGAAAACAACTCCCAGAGAAACCCCCTATTTTTTCCAAAGGAGGCCATCTTCTCCAGTACTCCCATTCCCTTTGTCATGCATGAAAAACCTGCACAGGATTTTCACTTCTACAAAGTGCAGCTTAAAAATCAAACTACTATCACAATAGTTTCCTCAATAGATTACAGCTATTTTTCTTTCCTCATTAAAAGGAAGTTATGCATGTAACAAAGTATTAAATAAAAAGTTACTCAGGACTGGAATATTTAACCCTTCCAATGCAAGAAGAAAACCAGTATTTCTAAACATCTTCTTATGCTATTACATTCAGACTCATTCTGCATAGAATATTAACTTATTCAGTGCCGTCGTCTTTCTGACCTAGATCACAGCCCAACAGAGCTAAGCTTTATGGATATCTGGAACTCATCTGTTGAGCCAAAAGAAAATAACGAGAACGTCTGGTGAAATCTGTGTGACACCTATTTTTCACATTCCTCTCTGCTCCCTGGAGCAAGTTGTATCAAAGGAAAACAACAACGCTTTATGCACTCCTCTTTCTCCTTTCATGTTGTCCGAGGATATAAAGAGTGGCTCCCCAAAACCAATGGTTATTGCACAGGCACAGTAACTGTATTTAACACATGCGTATATATTTTTATCACAAAATGCCTGCAGATGAAAATTCAGAAAATTTACCTTACATGCAGAATATGACCAGAAAATTTTACAACAATGTCCATAAGAAAATAAAGCCAAATGGCTTATTTGAATTTTTCACCTTTTTTTCCTCCCAATAGAAAATATGAATTAAAAAACTGAGTTTTTACAAAATTTTTCAGCTATTCAAAATATTCAACTCCAATTATCTGGGCACTAAAATATATGCATAGCTATACATTTTAGATAAATCTGTATCATGTAAAAACATCTTACAAAGATAAACATATAAAGTAGAATGTGTCAATTCTCAAAGTTCACTCAATGTTATTTTAATGAGTGTTTCCATGAAGTAACTGTATTAGCAAACAGCAACATGTTACCAAATGCGTTATGTGCACAGGCAGTACGCTCTTCTGTTTTTCCAAGCTGCTATATGATAGAAAGAGTGATTGGGGAAAACATCAACTATCAAGCTAAAAGCATTTTCATACTCAAGGTGATTGTATCAATCCAGTTGTATAAAGAAATTTGCTGTAATATTTATGATTTAATAAAGGAATAAGCGTGTGTCTTCATTAGCTAATTACTTAACTATTTGGTTTAATTTTGTAAACAATCAGAAGCAGGGGAAAAAAAAAAAATCACCAGTCACTGTGGTTCCTCACATCCTTAGAGTGCCTGAACTGTTCAGGCTTGCCAAAGCAGCCCACTTGAACTAATATACTGTAAGTCAGGTTGTCTTGTTTCCCAGCTTGCAGAAATTGATAGTGCTTCTCGCTAGAGTTGATTTGTACTCCGGGTACAGGTACAAGAACAGTCACTAGTCCTTGGTAGTATTTCTTTTGCTTTCCCTCACTGTGTATTTCCAATACAGTAACAACCAAACGCATTACTGAGAAGGTCCTTTGTTAAACCAGTGTCTAGCTTTTTCATGGGGAAAAAAAAAAAAAAAAAAAAAGTGCTACAATTGCAATCAAGTATGACAGCCCTGTTGGCATGCTCTTGTCTTCTGAAGACTGGCTACAGCATAACTTGAAGCCATTTCAAAGAGCCTTCAACCACAGGCCCCAACACACTTCCACTCAGTCACTCAACAGGAACAATTTTCATGAAAGAATTTCCAAAGCTTCTAAGCAATCTATTCTATTCACAATAACCTGGGTTCCCTCACAGTTTATCCACTTAGTACACTTGCCTTGTAAACTCAACATGCCTCTTATTCCTTAATGAGAGTCCTCTGGAATATTTTCATCACACGCAAAATAACACTGCCTGAAATAAGTGGTGATAACATTATGTTCAGATTGTTTATAGCATTACAAGAAATGCACAGCATGATTTGGCTTTCATCCAGATGCATTTAACTGCAGAATCCTGAACTAGCTTTCACTTCTGTCCTGTCTTTCACCCATCGAGGCGAATGGATGAAGATATCTACACCAATAAACTTATTGATGGTATTTAATTAGCTTGCTCTTTTACTGGGAACTGAAGGTTCTGGCACACAACCGCATCCTTGTGCATCAGCTTACCTGTAATAAGTGTCTTTGAGTGTGCTCACAACCTCTTGCAAACGTGTTTAAGAGATTTTTAATACAAAAGACTAAAGCAAATCTGATTTTTCTTCCAGCTGAGGTATATACCTGTAAAGCATTTGCTGAAAGCCACATAACTTCTGATTAGTTTATGTCTGTAGCTGGTTTTGCCACTGAAAATGCTGAGAGGATACTTTCCCCATACTGCAACCTTAATCCACCACAGGTGTGAACAAAAGACTAGCATTCCTTCTAAATCCTGCACACATGGTAACTTAATGTTAAAGTGAAATCATGTCTATTCAGCAAAATGGGTGCCAGGGTAAAACCTTGGACCTTTACTAGAATAGTGTTCCTGTGTCAGCTTGCATCTGTATCACATGTTGGTCAACATTCTGCTACAGTATTTTCAAAGACAAGGAAATAAGCATGACTTTCAATTCTGACAAGCACTTTACTAGATCTCAGTATTGACATGTAGTATTGTATTTGCTTTGCACTATCGCTATTTATTTCCAATAGAAACAGTAGCATCATTTCAGCATGAAAATATACAGCAGTTCAGCCAAACAGAAAACAGACATTGCCCTCTGAATACAGCTTGGAAACAGAGAACAAGTGACCCAGTCCAACTAACAATTTTGTGTAGTACCATAGGCTGAAATGTGATGTCATTTACAGTAAAACTAACTTGCACTTAAAAGCAGAACTAGGATGGATACCACTTAGAAATACGTTGATGGTAAAGTAATTTCAAGAGGAATCATTCTCGTGTGTATGAGGGCAGGTTTGAAAAAATATACTGTAACATGCAACAAGGTCCTGGCAATAACTAACCATTGGGATATCTTTTTCACTTCTTTCTACCTACAGAAACAAACAAACCCTTTATTTTGTTTTCCACACTTCTTACAGTTCTATATTTCACCACATTGTGATTACTTGCTTCAGTGCTATTAGTTTGCCTTCAAAATTGTCCGAGATTTGTTAAAATGTGAAATCCTGTGTTTGCCTATGTAAGTTACGTTGTCTGAAGAAACAACGCTCCACACAAACCAGTAAGTGAGAAATTCAAAGGGCCTCAACGTAAGGATCCTGCAAAAAGTCATCATCTTTGTACTAACTTGCTTTTGCTGCAGTTCTTTGTAACCATTTCCAAAGAACTAAATAAAACCTGCACTAAATAAACACCTGGCTCTGGCAACACTGATAGCACAATTTCTTAAACTGCCCTTAATCCAAAGATGTTGCGAAACATCTAGAGCTCTCTGGCACATTCCCACGTATACACACATGTTGTTATCTCTTCACAACATTGAGCCAAACTCCCCAAAAAGAGAACACAAGAGCCCTCAATGGCTTAAAGTGCATCCTATCTCAGAGTTCAAATCTCAGTGAGTTTTGGGTTAACAGCTCACTTGTCAGGGACAAGAGACACCTGAAGCGAACACAGACACTGTGTTAGGGTCCTGTGAAACCAGTTTTTACCTTCAATCACAATAGAAGTCTATTATCCTAAGACCCCCTTATATTATTCACCTTTACAAATGGGTGAATATCTTGCAGTACCACATAAGGAAAACCCCCAAACTGTCATTTAGTGACATGTCACGTTTCCTTAGTAACAGCAGTGTAACTGGTTTATATGGCTAAAATAATAAAAAAGGCTATAAAAATTTTAAAAAAATGCATTTTCTGCTCTGACTAGAAAAAACTCAGAAAAAAGAACTAGAGATGAAAGATGGGAGCAGGAAGAAGATACAGAAAATGTCTCTAGATTCCTTAAAACAACTGAAAATACATGTATGTTTCTAAAACACTGTAAATGCTTTTTTTTTTTTTTTCTGTACAGGAGCTCAAACTGCTTAGTTTGTAGACACTAACCATTCCAAGGTACATTCCCACTTTGCTGAACACTGCAATACATTCTAGTGCTCAGCTCAATGTCACATCTCATTCTTTCAGGCTTTGCTCTCCTTGTACACTTTGTTTTGGTTGTTATTGTCTCTCACCAATGAAGGAAAGAGTAGCTGTAAAGGGTTACCATCAGCATGTATTTAGTGGTTATAATTATTATACCTGAAGTACAGCAGTTTACTTATGAACTTGGTAGCACACCAGTGGCACCATTGGGTTTTCTCTTAACTCGGGCATATTGTACTGGATATAGAGCAAGCTACTATATTACATGAAGACTTTAAGCTGCACAGTAAGAATCCAGAAATTTCTTCTCTGTGCTGATTTCTACCCATTTCTGGTATTAAGAATTGGGCATTTGTGTAGCAGTAAGACTAGCAAAGCAATATATTCAGAGCTACAGTGACCGGCTCTGTTAATAATGCCCACAGTAAACAATGGTGGAATATCCTCAACATGAAGGGCTGTACCACTATCACAGGAGTCACTAGTTTCTTTCCAAAAACCTCTTCAAGAAAGTCTTTAGCAGCTGATTTATGCACAAGATTGCAACTATGTCCAAAATACAAAGATATAAATAATTGACAGTCTGTCTGTTGGAGTCCATTAAGAAAAACATAATATATAGTACGAAAAAAAATCTCCCTGGTTGCTGTCAACATATTTATACAGTAGATCCTCACAGAACAGTCTTTTCACCTCTCCATGTGGGAATACAAATCCCTTTAATTTAATGATGCTCTTGGTTCACATTGTCAGAGGATACATATGCATAAATAGTGTATAAATAACAGCCATGTTCAAATTCTAGGAACTGCAGATACAAACTTTGTTTGCATTTGTTTTGAACCAGTTTTAAGCAACACCACAGAAAACTCATACTAAATCTATGTTAGCATCATGCTCAAGATTTAAGAAATTGGGGTAAAGATGAACTTATCTCTTAATCATTAGGCTGGCACTCACAGCGGAGAGATTTGCATACACTGACCATTCACTAAAGCATAAAAGACTGAAATAAGACTTCTGTTTCTGTTTTAACACCAGATTTCATGGCTTTGGACAGTTTTAGCTAAATTCTGAACTTTTTTTTTTTATTATTATGAGAAATATCTTTAAGATGATAACAAAAATTACAGAAAATTACTGTCTGAGCTCATGAAAGTGACTGTTGAAGCAAAACATTTACTCTATTACAAATTAATAATACAATTCATCTAGAATCTATTATTGAGTGCCTGAAGAATAGTTTGTACTCAAGTGGACAGAAATTCTCTGTAGAACCCATTTATTGCAGAAGATAAATTTAAGAGTAGTGTCACATTTTGAAAAATGTTATTTTATTGGCTGTAATTTTTCATGGTACCTGTGGGGACTGGATGACAGCTCAACACTGCAATTGTCCTTCATGTTGATATCCTTTTTTCAGTTGAGACTGTCTTGGGAATATACTAAAAGTGATTTATTTGTCCCTGGACCTGTAAAAGGTTTCAGGAAGGTGGAAATAGATGTACAGCTAGTTAAGAAGAAGTAAGAAATGAGCCCAGTGTACTTATTTAGCCAGGAAACTAACAACCAGCAGGGAATATTTAATCACTTCACATTACAACTGAGTAAGACTTCTGATGGCTCATCTTCTCCTTACTGCTTGCAGTGAAAAAGCCAGCCAGCCCAGAATCAGCAGCCCACTGCTTCACAATAATGAGATGTCCTTTGGCATCTACTTTACACTGTCATCCTCAGGAGCCAAACAGTATAACAGTATGCTGCATGTGCTGCTGTGACTAATTTTCCAAATGAAATAACCCTCTCAAGTTAAATTTCACTTAATGAGTAGTATTCATTGTTCTCTATCCATGGCCTATAAAGCTCCTGTTTTAACAACGTCAGCTAATTTTGAGATAGACACTTGTACTTGTTACCATCCACATGACAAACCTACGTTCTGTAACTATATTAAACTTGCTGACCATTGGGTCAACCAGTACAAAAGCTGGTACTCCCTCAGCCATAACAGGTAAGAAGACAAAAAAAAAAAAGAAAAGCTAAAGTCGTATTTGAGCTTTGTAACAATTTTATATTCATCATACATCCTCCTGAAAGCAGGTGTTTGCTTAAAGAAAAAAAGGAAATATGCCTTAAATTTAAGTAGGCCAAGTTTTATTACTATTTAATGAAATTTAGCCTTTTGGAATAGCACATTTTAAAAGCACCGAGATTGCACACTGCAGTTTATCTCAGGCAGAAGACTGTGGGGCTCAGAAAGACAGAGGCAGTCTGTCTAGACACAATCAAATGCAGACCCAAACTTTGCTCTACAAATGACAATAGTAGAAAACTCTCACTTGGTCTGATTCTCAGCAGGTAACTCACTAACAACGGTAATTATAATCAACTGTTAGCAAAACCACAAAAAGTAAAACAAGTTTCCACACAATGTCCTTGCTCCTAGATTGTTCAATTTATTGTACCATATGTACATGAAGAAATTATCTACTATACAAGCCTCATGCATAATCTTTCTTCCTCTCAAGCCCAGTTATTACTACCTGGATTATTCAAGCAAAAATGGCACTGCTGCTATTTAATTATTTTAAAGATGAGTTATGCAGACCCACTCTAGAAACATGCAGGTTTGGAAAGAATGCGTTCATATCAGCAGTGCTCATAGCATGATTTAAACTGAAACAAAAAATATTTATTAAAACAGGAATAGTATTTGTCTGAAGAGTCCTAATGCATACATCCAAATTTCAGCTACCAGACTCCACCTCATAGTGCTGCACTCTGTAGCATTTCTCTAATGTACACAAATGAAGTTAAAAAGATATTACAAGGCATAGCTAATCAACATATTTTTAAAGATCTTTGGCTGAAATCTGGTCATACCGTATTCCTTGGATGAAAGGACTACAGATACATAAACAAAGATTTCTTTAACAAGCCAGAAAACATTCCACCTGGAACATCATATAACATCATATTCACTACAAATCATGAACCCTTCCCCCAGTCATGGCACACATGTCCCTTTTATGAACATGTATTTTGCATATTTATACCACGTCAAGTGTGGCACCCAATATGACACACAATTTGTATAAGAAGGGCATCAGAATTTATCCATGCTGTAAATTATATTCTTGTGCAACAATAATAAAATTATACCCCATTTGCAATATGTTGTCACTTGTTTGTCCAAACTTGTTACTTAGCCTAATTACTCAAAAACACTTTCCAGACTCATTTTAGAAGTACATTTCAAATGTTAAGCGAACATTGACTTATTCCTTGCTTTGGTTCATAACTTTTTCAAGTAATTGAATTACTTTTGTCCTTTAGAAAAGTGTTTTTTATTTGTGCAGGGAGAAATACATATTTTTATTCTGAGCTACCATGAAATTACCCCTTCTTATAAAATCTACTCAGATGTAGCCTTCAGCCCTCAGAAATGATAAAGTATACTAAAACACTAAGACAGAGAACACCAAATTAATTATCAAGGTAATGTATTTGTTGTTACTATTTAAAGTACATAGATTACATGATATTGACGAAGCAAGCTTAAATATTATTAGGTTTTGTTTGGGTTTGCTTGGGTTTTGTTCCTAATTTTCAGGACTACCATCACAAAAAGGCAGGCACAGCTATGTGACCAGGACATTGAATGGGAACACAACATTTCTGTTAACTTCTCTTTTAATTTAGTAGCTTTACTAACCTAACTTTATTGCTGCCAAATAATTTTACATTATAAAAACTAAGTGCAGCCATACAGATCCGTCAGCAAACACTATGTGTTTTAATCTTCAAAATCAAAACAGTAGCACTGTCCTCAGAACCAGCAATAAGCACTCTGAAATCTTCTTTTCTCTTGGCCACCTTCAAAATTAGACCAAGGTAATTATGTGATTAGACAAGGGAAATGATAAGCATGTAGACATCCATTTCAATCTTGAAACTATAATAAAAAAAATAAAAGACTAGACATTTTCTGTCAAATTAACTTTGTAGAAACAGACATTTCCTGCAATTCAAGTTATCTTAACCAAAGTAAAGCTAGAATGACTGGGACACTGCCATAAACTGATATTTAAAAAATACAACAAATGGATAACAACTACGGGGGCAGTTCCAGACCTCTAATGTTCCATAAGTAGAATTTATAATAATTTACCTATAAAAGTAATTATTCCTGTGTAGTGGTATGTTTTGAATGACTTTTCCAGAAAACATGAGATACAATACCTTAACTGTTGGAATACTAACTATCCTTCTAATGATGCTCCCAGGAGCAGTAACTTGTAGGAATGGAACAATTTGGGATGTTTGGCAATTCAATAAATATCTTGACAATTTTGGCTCCATTCTATTTTCAGAAGCATAGAGCTCTTGTAGGGTAAAAAGTTTTTTGAAACTAAGAGCTCTGAGTTTTGATTCAATACTGTTGAAGGCCACTCAAGCAGATTTCACGAAGTCTGCTGCTAAGCTTTTTGAGTTCAGCTCTCAAGTGCAATGTGCTCTAAATACATGACCTGCATTGAACTGCTGCCCTAGCAAGCCTTAGCTATTATTCACTTCACAATACAAAGTCCATAGTACTTGAAGGCTGGATCTACATGATATATTAAATGCTTTATGAACACTACTTCCTTTAAGAGAGCACAGCCATCCAAACTATGCACAATACCATTTATCAACTACACCTCACAAAGACATTTTTCAAGTCCTCCACCTCTTTTTCACCTAGATACAATTCTTAGGCAGAACAAGGTAAAAAAAAGAAAATGTTGTGCGAGATACAAACCTACAGTGTTTTCTGTCATTGAAGACTTTCCCCTTAACTCCCATTACTTCCCCAATAGGGCCCAATTGCAACCTCTGTCCAATGTTATCAGCCTTTCTATGTCCTGTATAATTAATAGTTTATGGACTGACTCAATGAACTGGAAAGTAATTGCTTGTAAAGTGAGAAATGATCTCTAAACAAACATAACATTATAGTTTGTCTCCAGTGCTTTTGTATTGATTCCCCGAAAACTTACATCTATAAAATGAACTAACTGTCTGTTCCATCAGAGATTAAAGATCGATTTTGTGGTTTCTAATAGAAGCTATGAATGGCATGGAATAATTAGCTAAATCATATTTCTTCTTTTATTCTTTTAATTCAGAAGACACTGACAGTTGTTTATTTTACGTCTGATGACTCAATATTTGAGGTGCTCTCAAAACAAAGAGAATCAAATATTTATTCTTAAATGAATAAAAAAAGATGCTTTCTCGACACACTGGTTTCCTACAGTGGTTCTGTCCAAAGAACAAACACTTGAGCCTCTAACAATGAGTTTACAGAAGCATATAGACACATAGAGAAGGGAGTATTATATGAAAGCAGGCATTTTAAAAGTTCATCATTATGACTTAATAGGCAATCATTGTAAAGACAGCAAAAGTAATTTTTTTTTCTTGCTGTGCTCTAGTGAGGGTAAGGGTATTTCTGTACAAGTAGGGCAAAGGAAGGAACGATAAGACTAGCAATGAAATTGGTCTGGTCAATTTTGAAAAGAGAGGACTGTTTGAAGGAATCCTTTGAAAGATTTATTCACAATTCTGTCTAATTCTTATATATTTTGATGTATGAACTGATGTATAAAGTAACATCCAGCCAGTAGTCTCAATATTGAGTAACGTGATATGAACTAAAACAGCCATTCAAAAAGGAACCTTCACAGTTTTACTCCTCTGCCCCTCACTGGGAACTTCTTTTGTTTCAAGCACTAGAAAGAACACAAGTCTTCCCCCCATTACAGTGAGTTGTTTAATGCTGCAGATGTCTAAGCAAGTTTTGAGGCTAAAACTACATCGTCCTGAATATCTGCATTTTCTTTAATGATCTATAGCTCTCATTTCTGGGCAAGGGCATCTTTTCCAGTATGAGAAATAATTTCCTAATATGAAGTTATAATAATTTGATACTGAAGCAAATTAATCAGAGAAATGTATCTGTTCCACTTAAACAATACACAAACTAAGAACACTCTCAGCATTTTGCCTTGTACTTGGAGTGAAATATGTACCACAAATTTTGTGGGCAAATCACGTTTAGGATATCAGCTTTATGTTACCAAGTACTGCATGGGAAAGAAAAATTAATTTTTCCCAAAAAATACTGCAGGCAGGCATAAGTTCATTATACAACCTATCTTGCTTGCAGACTTTTTCAGAAAAGTACACAACCTTGTGTACAGGTGTCCCTAACTACTATCAACTATGTCAAGACAAAGAAAAAACAAACCAAACCAAAATGGTCTACTGCTAGCACAGTGAGAACCCATCTTACACCTTGTCATCTGTCAGGGAGTATAGCGTCCAAGATACAGCCTTTTATATTGTTAATATGAAAAGATTTGTGGTCTCTTCTATATTCAGGAGTTAAATTCTTCCTCTGAACATGACTTCTGTATACTATTTAAAAAACATCTCAGCTGAAACATTAATCCTTTCTACCCACAAAACTGGTCTCTCTTGATTCTTACACTTATTTCCTGTGTTTCACATCATGGTCCTTCAAGTGCTCTATCATCAATACTAGATTAATATATTGCCTTTCTTTCATTCTGAGGGGTGTGGGGAGCTATGAAATTAAGAGAGGAGTGCATTATTTTTGCAGTGCCCTAAGTACTGTTCTTTCCCTTGCTCTTTAATAAAAACCCATGTGATGACCTGCCCAACTATTTGAGACAAGAAAAATTTCCTAAAGCAGAATCTATAGATACAAACTTCATGTTTCTGGGCTGTATGGTGAGAGGGAATTATTTGCAGGAACATAAGGATTTTTTAATGAAGTTTGACTAAACCAAAGCGCCATAAGGCAAACTGGAAAAACCTGCCTTCAAGGATCTCTTCTCTCAGTGATTCATCAGTGGGAGTGATCTTCACCGAGACAACTGTAGGTAGCACAAACTAAGACCAAACAGGATAAGCGTACATGAGTCCAACGCTCTATACATTATGTTAAAAAACTGAAGAAATTTCACAATGTCCCCTGAAAAAAGTTTTAAGAGACAGCTCAGAAGTAATTAATATTTTGGTAATAGGATCTTACCATTTTCACATGGCAAATACAGGGAATAGAAAACTAACTGAAGAAACACCAAGCTTCACTTCCCAAAGGAATTCTTCAAAGAGAGCCTACTGAATTCTCTTTGGTAGAGAATTTCAGTATTCTGAAAAATTCTATTGTACCAAAACTCCAGCTTTCTTCTAAGGCTAATCAAACCTTCGACAGCCTAAAATCTTTGGTTTTAGCAGTCTTTGCAACTTCCTGCTGCTTACAAGTACCCAGTTGATGAACACAAAGTTACCCTGCTTGTAGCAGAAGTTGCAACTTGTGTCAACCACCTGCATAAAGCTTTGTATTTAGGCCATTGCTTCTTTGGTAATCTCCCGAACTACTCTTAAGTTTAGATTAAAATTATGATATGCAAAGACATTTTTTGTGCTTTTTAATAGTTATCCTGTATATAATATGTATATGTAATATATATCCTGTATATAATACCATTATACTGTAGGATTGTACTGTAGTAAATTTATAACAACACTGTTATCCACCTAAGAGAAAATACCAAGAGGTTTTAGATTTAAAATATACAGTGAAAAGCTATAACTGAGAAGATGAAAGATAAAGAGTCGATTAGTAGAGTAAATAGACGATAGCATGACAGGGAGAAATTTAGGCAATCTGAAAAGAGCCACAGACGGGGAAGACCTCTGTGAACTGAACTGTGCCATTAAGCATTCTCAACAGAGCAGACCAGTGGGAGCTGATTGAAGCAACAGACAGGAAGGGATCAAAACTGAAAAGGGTGCAAATTACTTGAAATCAAGACTATACATGGCCCCTCCAGTCAGTTCTTCACTGCCACTCATGTAAGCAGCTTTAGTATGTGGCCACTAAATACGTTGATATGAGTAAAGAAGTTGAACTTGGACATTTCTTTTTACATAGACAATCATTTGATCCAGGTGTACACAAAGCGTGTAGCATGACCTCAGTGAAAGATCAGTCTTTCAGCAGATCTTAGGCACATGTGAATGAAAACCCAGAAGAAATTTGCTCTCACATCCACGTTTTCAAATGTGCATTACCCATTGAACAGAACATTTGCAGAATCTCGTCTTCATTTGCTACTCACAGATTGCATATGCACAAACACATCTGGAGTTCTAAGTACAGCTTAGAAAAAAATAAATATAGATTTTTAGATCATGGGTGGGAGAGAAATATTTGAGACCTTTAACATTCCGCTATTGTACCTGAACCTAACATAATTAGCTATCAGTAGACTTGAAACTGCAACATTTATGACAGACCAAATCTCAAGTCCACCTACAATGCTCTTTCCTTATCTTCAAAATAACAGTGAAAGTAGGCTTAATCAAAATCTATTAAACAGAAAAAAAATATTTTTTTCCACAGTGTTTAAAGGTGGCTCTATGAAATGAACCTATAATTAAGGTTAGACTACTATAAAGTTATACAGATATTTATACCCTCTAACTTTGAGGAATTGATTCCCTACATTTTTATTTATTTATAGCATAAATACATGTAAAATTTGCAAACAGATGTAGAACTTATTATTTCTTGCCCGAATACAATTAATCAAGAGTACTTGATGGGGCAAACACAAGGCAGCGTTTTTGCTTGTTTCTTCCCATGGAAAAAAGATCCTTCTAACTAAAAATGCTGTGGAAATACATGGAAGAGTATAGACATACTGTGCTGTGGGAAGTGTTAAAGGGTATCAGTACATTTTTAGGCTTCATATATAACTAAAATCAGCATATTGTGGTAATGACAATAAGTAGTAGTACTTTGATTCATATTAAGCCAGTTAAACTCAGATCTGCTAGTGAAGAATATTCATGAAGTAACTGACCAAAAGCCTGCTTCGAATGAATGACAGTACTAGAAATGCCATCAGCATCCTGAAGACTCGCATTGTTTTCCACCATCATGCTGTGAGCACCTGTGACTTGCTGACAACCCATTTATTTGCAGCATGGGAGACCCGCAAGTTCAAACCTAACTCTGCATCGCAACTTTCTCAGGATATACACTTTCATGAATCACAAGTGTAAAGAAGCAAGCCCCTTATCAATTGCACTTGTTAACAGCCTGGTGAACCTCACAAACACCAAATGCAAAGGCACTAAGAAAAAAGAAAGGACACTGAAAAGAAGCTTTGTGCATTGAAGTAAAATTAACATCGCTAAAGTCCAAGAAACAACAGATGAAAAGTTCTTTTTCTCATTCAGTTCTTTATACAGTTCAGGATCAAACATCAGACCATAGTCAGGCACTAGAGAAGTCCAGCACCGAGAGAGGAAGGAGGCAGCAGACAGCTGTAAACCCCTGGGAGCTGACTCTCATGGCCAGGAGAAGGTAAGGCAAGGCTATACACTTCTCCCTCAAGCTCTAAGGATCGTTCCTTTACTCTCAGTAGGGCATACAGGTAATGCAGACCAACCTATGCAGTTAGGAAGCTGGGTTTCATTCTCAGGACAGAACTATGCAGGAAAATAACTTACAGGTAGACTCTCATGGTCTCACTAGGCATTGGGCACTTCTACAGAGAATTTTTGTCTCATACACAGAAGGAAAATAAATTTTAAAAATACAATTGAAAAGTCTGAAAGCTAGGTTCTTGCAAACTTTGGCTAAACATGAAAGCCAGTATGAAAGCAAAATATCTGTGGCTGTTCATCATAGGTGGCTGGACTATCAAGCAACTGTTAAACCACTCAAGAAATGCCTCTGTGCAGTAACAGATGTCTGTTCTGATTTGGTTTTTATTATTGAAAAAGATCTGTAATAATGGCACAGAGGTGAAAATCAGTACCCAGGGACGGAAATCAGACTGACTTCCAGAACCACCGTACTACAAATTTATAACGAAAGAACTATACACTGTATCAATGACCCTGAATGTGAAGTATTTGGGGTAGATTTTGGCTTATTGTAAAAGTAATAAAGCACCCATCATAAACTAAAACTAGCATGGATTTGCTGTATATCCCAATGTCCTGTGTTAGTGTAGCAAAATGAGGAATCAAGCAGTCAGACTAAGTTAGACTCCAAGACTACTGATGATCACATAATTTGGAGCAACTTGGAGCAAAAACGTACTCCACTGTTTCTTTGTAAGAATTCTGTGAGTTGTAGAGCCAATGCTCATGACATCAGTTACAGCTCTCAATTACATGCATTACAGTGTTCCCTGTTAGTCTATCTTGACCCCACAAGGAACTGATATATTCCAGCTCTGATACTGCAATCAGCTCACTGGCATTCTCTACATAGATCTGCTTGTGGAGACCATAATATGCCAGACATTTTCTGCCTCATAAATTTCCATAATTCTTTCCTTATTTAAAAACTTGATTTCACATTTTGCCAATATAACTAGACAAATGTAGGCTTCATTCTCTTCAACTCTTCCTTCCTTTAGACATTAGACAACCATATGTGACTTTTGGGTAAAATAAAAAAAAAGGGGTCAAGATTAATTAGTATCACTGGAAGTTAACAGGCCTAAGTTGGTGTCTACTACATTATTCACACCGCAGCTTATTTTACAGAAACAGTTGGTAACACATCTGAACCTCTTCTTACATTTCATCCTGATTCTTGTCAAGTGGAGCTGAGAGACAGTATAGTCCATACCTTGTGGAACTGGGGCCCTGCTTTATTCCTAAAATGATAGACTTCATCCAGTAGGGACAGGCTACATATTTCTTCTCATCTTCTCCATTCAGCAGTTGCTTTTTTTAAAATGGTAGATACAGAAAGCACAGCTAACAGTGCAAGCTCTTACCACATGTCTCTGTATGAAGTTAGTGTGCAGTATGCACGTCCAATGTTCTGGCTCTTTTCCACTAAATCCACTTGTAGGCACTTTAAGAGGCCTTTGTGTAAGGGTAGCTTTCTTCATTTTAAAAGTAAGTATGTCTGGAAAGAAAAATAGAGGCTACTTCTCCTCCTTCCCATTAACATTATTAGCTTCCCACAAAAGAATTAGAGAATCCTTCACGAAGATTCTAAAATGCCAGTTTGTCTTCAAAGTTACTTTTTCACTTGTTACTGAAAAGTAGGTATTTGCATATCTGTGTTCCAGCTCCACCACAGTAATTTCCCATACTAGATCAGGAACAGCTTTTTTCAGAATGTTTCCAGAACTGCCAGAAGTGAGAAATACCTGGTATTTTACCAGAAGCTCATTTCCTCAAGAGATCTCTAGACAACTTCATCAGAATGAGCTCTTCAAGCTGTTTCTTGCAAGGTTTGTTACTCTAAGTAACAGAAACTACTATTTCTCCAAAAGCAGAAAGTCAGGACAGAATAAAAATAATGGTAACAAAGGGCAGAATAGTTCCTTTATTGGTTCTTTGGCCTTAGACCACTATGTCAGGAAGTGTTTACCACTGAAATTATCCTTTATTATAAATCAATTAGCACATTTTGTTGCAAATTTAATGCACGTTCTTTGCCAAAAGAAACAAAACTATTTGCTTTCCAGACCTGAAATTCAAACAGGATGGTATTTGTTACAGTGATCATCTGTTGGGTCACTGACAAATCCAAGCTGTGAGTGAGATTTGGACTATTTAATGGCAGTCATTCTGAATTGCCCCAAAACTGGGTATTTTTATCTTAAATTTTAGAGGAACTTAACTAGAGAGAGGGTATGCACTTCTTCAGCATGTCTCTACTATTACGGCAAAAATTACACTATGCTCCAGGATACAAACATTACATTATTGTGTTTGATAGAAGGTAGTGTGATTTGCCACTGGAATGGTTTGGATAGTCTGTGCAGCAAGCACAAACTGTGTTGATTTAGCCTAAGTATGCTCATTAGAATTAAGGAAAATATTTAAAAACAAATAGTTGGAATAAATTAAAGAGGTTTAGAGGCCAGACTTGCCTTTGAAACATAGTTTTCATATCACTCTAGTATTGTCTATAGTTTTTGTTTTTATTCAGATTAGAAGAAAAAAAATTACTCTATTAATATTAACACTGGTTAACAGCCAGGCTTGTTTTCTGAAGCAAAGCCAACAGATGAATTAACTACAGTGTCAACTACATAGACAGTTCCTCTAGATCAGGGACAAGACAGTTTGGCAGAAGAACGATGGGAAATCATGTGAATGTGATCCAAGATCTTTTTAGCTACACAGCATGACACCTTTTTATTAGACCCAGACAGTATTGGTAACGCAGCCCTATTTTCCTAGATTATTCTGTAAGCTGAGCACATGTGCACAGTCACAGAGCCTGTAAGATAAGAACTAGGAAAACTGACAGAGCTAAGCTGTTCTCTGTGGATTCTCAGTACTATCTTTGATTTTGAAAAGGGACATATAGTTGGATATTTGAGTTCTTCATGAAAAAGGAACAAGCAACACAAAGGCATTTCAAGAAAGCTGGTTTATTCCCCTTAACTAGCATAACCACTGTAAAGCCAGGACTTTCTGGTTACCTGTGCAAATTACTAGAAAAATGGATTGAAATCTAATGGTAGGCATTACTCTGAACATAAGGAAATGTCTTCACATTTAGAAAGGGCAACAATATATAGTCCACTGTAAAGAGAAAGCAGGATCCATTTCCACAAACTGCCGAGCAGGCCACATAACACACTAAATGAAATCCAGACTCTAAGTACCCTGTAGGCTAGAAAGAGAACTGGAGAGCCAGGAAAATCCAAATCTTCCTGCTTTTTCACAGTAAACAATTCTGACTGGCTTTTCTTCCTCATTCCTGTACGTACATGAACTTCATTAACAAGCATGCATCAAAAAGGTGCTTGAGGACAAATCGGTAATTGCTCTTTTATAACAAATCAGAAGTTACTGAGAAAATCTTCTATAAAGACTCTGTCAAAACAAGTCCCTTAAGGATTAGCAGAAACTAAATCCTCTGTCAGAGAGATTTTTCTCAACAGCAGTAAAAGGGTTTTAGTATCAGAAGATCTTAGAAAATATACTTTCTTCCTTCTCAGAAGGGTTATCTGAATAGCAGCCTTCTTCAGAAGCACAGATTCTGTTTCTTCCCTTTTGTTTTTATATAAGCTCTACTTTTCACAGCAAATACAGCGTTTAGCAACTCTTAAAGCAACAGCATTTATTCCTTTCTCATTTCACTGGTATTATTATTGGCTAGGGCAGTACCTTTAGGAACATTTGCCTAGCATGAATGAAAGGCAATTAACAAGCTTTGAGCTAGCTACATATTTTCAAATAATAGCCCACATTATGTCTGGGGAATACACTGAGAGTTAGATTTCAATTTTTTTTTTTTTTTAATACAGACAGACTACAGTCTTATTTGCTTGTCATACAAGTCAACATTTGCTCTTTCAGTCTATAAGAAATTTTTGTGTAAGATTGGTTTTAAATAGCCAGAATCTTGACACATGTCAAAGCCTTTCAAACTCACAGTTTGAGAAATTAATATTTAACATGCTGTCAATGAGAAGCCATCATGTTCATTGTCTTAAAGTAATTTGGACAAGTCTTTTATTTTGACTTGTCACTTGAGCTTACATCACTAACAGAATGCAGCATCTGTCTCACTCTGAGCTACTGGGAAGTAAATAACTGCAATCGATAAGAGTTAGGAACAACACAGGATTTTTGCCATACATAGAGAATGGACCAGTGGTATGTGGCAGCATGATCACATTCACATTCACCTCCTGGATGAGAACAATAAACATGCTTTTCCCAAACACTTTTCTGATTGGAATTTACAAAGCTTCTCTGGATTGTATGCCCTTAGCACTAATCAATAGCAAGACATAAAATCACTTTACACATTTAGCTTATGAATGGACTCCCTTATTTGCCAATGTTTATGTCAAATACTGTCCAAAGACTTTCCAGCACTCAATTTTCTTTTAGTGACAGCAATTCCTTTCCAGAACTGAATACATAAAAGCTTTAGGTTGGCAAATTATGTACCATCACAACTATTAATGAATTGTTGGTGTAACCTAAAAGCAAACAATTATTTTTGCTTCTACGTCACAAGTGGGCCACTAAGGAAAAAACAGAGGTGCCTGTTCACTGAATTGGAGCCTTTTTCTTTATGACGGAATTGACAGTATTTCCTTCATAGAAAGGCAAATCTCATCTTGAAATGGTGTAAGTCTAGCTGTTGTACATGGAAAGTCTCCATTCACTGCAGGCATCCAGCCTTCCAGTGCATTGTCACACTGTATCACTTACTTGTAAAGCAGTGTACTATATAAAGTAGCCATACAACTGCTTGTGTTGTCCATTTGTTTTCGTACCAATCTTCAGCTACTTGTAAAAACCATAAACTTGTAGATGTTATCATACACTGATTCAGCAAATCAAGCAAACGCATGAGTCTAATAGATTTAGCTGACTGAATTCATGATCCGAACACTAAGTTTATGCTGGTTTTTTGACCTAATCATGTAATCTACTTTTATCATTAACATCTCAGAATGCTCAAGAGCCCACACTGTAAAACAGAACCTTTCAAATAGAGAGCTCAATATAGAAATAAAAATAACTTACAAATGTAACCAATTCAATAAAAGTAACCGCTTGCTATTTCTTTTTGTTATTAGAAAGAAAATCTATGGGTTGATTATGAACAGGTCGCTAAGTTCAGCACTGATGATTAGTTGGCTCACTTACCAATTCTGGAACAGATGAACCCTATAAAAGATGCTCTTTAATCACATGCAAATACTTCTCGTGCAAATACTGATGCATACAATACCAAAATCTGGTTAATAGGAAGAACCAAATCCAAAACTTTAGACCTTGTGGCTTTTGTTTTTTAACAGCTTATATGAACATGAAACATACATGCTCTCCCTTGAAAAAAACTTGCTTCTGGAGATCTTGAGAAGACGAGCTCAACTGGCTACTGACTGACAAGAGTATGTCAGCAAAACAAGAGTCTCCAAATGGTCAGTGTCACTATTACATAGGTATGACAGAATCAGAAACATGTTGTACCACATAAGCCTATGCCTCCTGTCCGACAGACTATACATACAAAAATCTACATATAGCCTAATGCAGCTACGAGAAGCACTGCCATTTGTAATATCTTTATGGAATCTCTAAAATGGGAACAGACATCTCTTTAGGATCTTGGCTGCTCTACCAACCCGTACACTTGAATACTTACTGGAAAAGTCAGAAATCTGAAGAATTTGCACAAGTTACGGCCTTAATCTGTTTTTAAAGAACTCTTTGTACTACTGCCTTATCATTTATTCTAATACAAATTATACAGACGTTGCATGAGACCTTCCATTTATATAGCATCTTTTATAAAATGTTTTATGATGTACTATTCATTAATAAAACAACTGAACTTTTGAAAAAAAATTATATTCAATATATACTGTGACAGGCTAATTCTTTTTGCAGCCTAAATTCTACAGCTGTAATCCTTAAACTTCCTGAGAATTTTCCAATAGATGCAATAAAATGAACTAGTAAATTGTAAGCTGATGAGTTATAAGCATCCTTTTCTATTCAAGAGTAATCAACAGGAATGCAAAACTGTCAACTACAAGATTATATTTTTGTTCTAATTGTAAAGCTGAATGCGAGGCCTGAAAGGGACTGCACTAGAAGCAATGCACATTCCCTAGCTACTTCAATTCATAGTGTACATTTGAAGTGTTATATGCTACTCCATACCAAGATGTGTTTTTCTTCAGGCATCCCTAATGGAAAACAACTTAAAATGCTTACATTACTAGTTAAAGATGTTGATAAGATACATTTTAGCCAGTTAGAAGTTCCAAGTTCTAACTGTGCAGACATTTTCTCTTTAAAATCTCTGCTAATAAAATACTTCATTGAGGAACTGTATCAGTTGCCTAACTTTAGATTCAGAAGTTAAGAGTTCTTCCGAAGTGCATGATTCCTTCAGATGATACTTCAAAATACCATATACTTAAAACCCTCATCTTGCACACTTGCCAAGACAGCACACAGCCCTAAAGGCAACCGGTTGGTTGACTTACCTGAACTGTAAAAGACTCATTAGCATTCCTTGAAACGGTGCCAATTCTTTGGTTATTCTAAAACTGCCTTAAAAAGCACAAAACCAACAGAGAGTTCTCCTTCATGTAAGGCCATAAACCAATTCTAATCTGCAGAATAAATCATGAACTTCAGATATTTTTCTGATTCATCACTAAGTTAACATACATTTCAGAACACTTGATAAATAATTTTCTGAAGCATTAATAATTATGTCTTCCCTAACACAGACTTTAAAGAGAAAAAACCCACTGTCCCAGTTTTTAAATGAAACATCATGTGATACATAGTGAGTTAGTGAAGCACAGTCAAGCTTTAAATGTGTATAATCTTGTTTTCATCAGTAGGCAGCTATTCAGTTTCCAGCTTCTCTAAAGCATACTTTCATTATAGACAGAGCTCAGATGATTAGTATCTTTCCCTAAGCACAGAGCTACCTTGGATTAGGTACAGCAGTCACCTCAGAAAACTCTCTCAGGTTCCTCTGTCTCTCTACAGGAGCTGCCAAGCCTTTTGTCAATGCTATGACTTCCAGGAGTACATCTCATAGTGTTACAGTAAGCTGAGACCATTCTGACTCTTTCTCACCAGCTTAAGCGATGTGCTTGTATGACGAAGGCTGCACACTCTTTGAAAAGTGGTCTAGTTAGTTGTCAGAATAAAAGTAGCATTTCTTCTCTAATTCAACCAGCAGACGAGCTTAGGGTACTGGTAGCTGTAGTTAGATCTGGTTGCAAGAGAGATCGGCAGAGAGAATTGTGTGCATGGACAGAACGGGTATTAGAAAAGAACCCAAATGAGAACGCAGACAAATGTGAAGCGAAGCCATATCATAAGAAACTAAGAATTTCAAGAAATTCAACAGATGAGTCTTATATGAATCCTAATCTCTTTTATTGAGAAGAATCTCAATAAAATCCTTGAATATATCCAAATCATTAGTGAGTTCTGAAACAACACGGTTATATACTGAGCAAGAACTCTTGAGGCCATTTATAAAGATTCTGGGCTGGGAAAAGCATTACTTCTTATCTATCGAGGCTATGAATCTAGTCATGCCAGCCTTCACACCATAAATATACTACGCTAAAGTAATAGCAGATGACTGGTATTTGTAGACATTCTTAACTCTTTCACCTGCTTTTGAAAACACAGTGGAATTTCAAAATGAGAGAGTCACAGAGACAACCAGAAAAATTTAACTATTAGAAGAAAAATACAGAGTGTCATTGTTGGTCTAAAAGAGCAAAAAAGAAGGAGCATGAAAAGTATCAGTACTGTAGAAACAACGTAAGTATCACCAGATACTGGTTACTCTTCCCATGACAGTTACATATATTTTGCTGGTTTTTAAGCTGTTTACCAGGGTTCTGTCAGATAGTAACCTTCAGACTCTATACCAATTTGCAAAGTGAATTAAGAACGCCAGTTGCTTGCTGTTTATAGTTATCTCATCCAGCATGAAAGTGAGTGATTCATGGTTTTGGCACAGTATACAGTGCAAAATTGTCAAGTAACATAAATACTTCTGTTAGGCAAAACCATCCCATTCCAGAGGAGGCTGGACAGAATCAGTCCTCTGATACACACCAACTGGAAGTGTTCTGAAGCATCATTGTTTCTATTTCTGTTGTCATTTACTAGGTTCCCTGTTCACATTTAATCTACGATTTTATTATCTCAGTTTACTAAATTTCAAACAGACCAGGTAGCTTTCTAGCTTTGGTGATATTTAGGCTCAAAGTAAGAAGAAACTAAGTTAAATAAGAATAAAATTATTTGTGTTAATACGGTTGCTGATGCACTAAATGTATGATGTAGGCCACACGCACAGTATGGAAAGAACTACTAGACCATGCTGAATACATCTGGAACAGGAAAGTGCTGCATCAGTGGGAAATATGTTTTATGTCCTCGGCTTACTTTGGGATTCTTAAACCATGGATGTTCTGTACAGTTATTTACACAGTCCCACGATGTAAGAAGTTTTCTATTAAATCTGTATGGGTAAAGTTTTGGGATAGCAAATAAATGTAACACAATCTCCAATACTAGAATATTAAATTTGGCAGGGCGGGGCGGGGGGAACTCTGTGCTACCAGTTTGAAAGAGTAATGAAGACTGATCAGAGAGTTCAAAAACCTTCTTCAGATGACGATCACAAAAAATCTTGCAGTCTTAAACAAGTAACTTGGTGCTCTCAGAAGGACTTTTCTTGATTTCAGGAGCACTAATAGCAAAGTCTTTGAGTTGGAGCAAATATGACTGAGAGCATGTGTCCTAAAAACATATTCAGTGAACAAAGATATGTTTGCACAGAAATCTTCCACCTGTAAGAGGAACGCAACTGGTTCTGTAGAAGAAAAATTCTTGTGCTTTTTACATAAATGCATCACATCAGCAGATATCTGAACTAACAGTTATTTTTGTACAAAAACATTCAAAAGAAACTAACAAGTGATGAAAAAATCCCACCCTCTTCCAGATTAAAACCTCATTAATCAATTACCTTTTCACCACATCTCTTAACAGCTTGAAGTATAGCTCAGGTAATCAAACAAGTTCTCTGCAATAAAACTGTCTTAAAACATTTTTCTGATAGCTTAAATAATGTAAATAATTATGCAATTTATTTTTTTTTAAGTTGAGACTACCTAAATTCAATCCTTGACCTTATTGAGAGTTTAAGCACCTAGCCAGCTAAAAAACCCTGGCTCATTGTTGAATTATCTTCATTCACTGCAACTAAAATTACCACAAACTCTCACAGAAGCTTTCTGAGATGTTCCAATTATGAAACAACAGCCATGAGAAACTGCTCTGCTAGCAAGTTCCCACTCAGCACCTTCTGAAAGATGGATTCTTTATAGATGACACAAAGAGAAAAAGGAGAATTTGAGAATGGAAAACTTTTCATTATAATTATTCATGCTTATAAACACTGCATGCTAACCAGAGTCCCTATACAATTTCGAATATACCCAATCACCATGTTTATTCACACCTTAAAAGATATTTGTTTAAAACATATTCCCAGCATGAACCTCTGAAGATTTTCTACTGGTTTGCACAGTATTTAATTGAGTGACAGACAAAAAAACACATGGTGGACCTAGCTATAAGAAAAGCAGAAGGTAGACAACAAACAAGAAAAAAATAACCGAATCATTTCCAGGCTAAGAGCTCCCGTGTTACTTTTTTAAAACACAGATGTATGTTTGCATATAGCACAACTGATATCTGCTTGAACCAAAAAGAACAGTGCGTAAGTAATTGAAACACCAACTCAAAGGAATGTCTATCAAACTCTGGAATTGGACAACAAAGACGACCATTTCCAAAGATCAGTCTAGGGCCCGCTACCAATCTGTGGGGATACTGGTTAACCCTGTTACTACTAGTTTTTGTCTGCTACTGCTACTGACTAACAAATGAGGCTGTCAGAAATAAATTATTGTGCATTGAAGCCATGCGTTTGGAGTAGCAATTGCATGTAAACAAGGCAAACTTTAGCTGGAACTACTTGCTTCTGTAAATGTATAACCCTCAGAAGAGAGGATGCTAGATAAGGAAGAGAATCTGCAAGAAACATAGAAGAAAAACTTAGATAAGAACAAAGAGATGAAGTTGTAAACCTCTTTGAGAATTCTCCCTCTCAGGTAAGTGGCTACCTAATTTATTTAAGGGTAGACCAAAGAAACCACAAATCAAGGCATGAAAGTTAATTTAAAGTCAACTGGAGAAAGCTCAACTTTTGCAAGTAGCATGGCTTAGGCTGAAAAGCGACAAATGTTTTATTCTCAATTACACATTTCTCTGTGGTGACTCTTGCAGATGAAAAGAACAGTTGCCAGAACCTTTGCACAAAGATTCAATACCACTGGAAGAGGGAAAAGTTCTAAGCTTCAATAAAAGAACTTTAGGTCCTGAGTGATACAGTCTTTTCCATGGTGAGATTACTATATACTCTGAAATTAAAAACAATGAAATAAAACCAAAACAAGCATAGTAGAGAGATGGATTAAGTCTTCTCACACACCAGTTTCAACGACAGGTCCATTCAGACAATAAAATCCATATTGAATATGTTCTGATTGCAGCAATTAATTTTTTTCCATGGCAAATCGCCCCCCAAATGCAGCTTCAAGACAAACGGCCTAGCATTAACTACAACTTCTTCATGCTGCCACCTGGTGGGCTTTAGGGACAACACCATCCACATGGAGCAAAAATGAAAACCGAGAATCGGGATTTTCCATCCAATTTCCCCACTAATCTGAAGGTTTTGTTCTCTCACTTCCTCCTCCATACCTTGCCTACTGAGATGCAGAAGCCATTTTCAGTAATATCTTTGCTTTTGGATGACTGCAAAAAGTACACTACCACTCCTGGAGTAGAAAACTACGTATCACCAGTTTCTTATTTGTCAGGGTTGCACCTCTGCTCTCATGATAAAGGAAGACTATTAGCAACACTAGCCTTCCTCCATACATGAAGCATGAATCCACTTTCATAGTTAGGTTGTCTTTTGAGGTGCTGCAGTTCTAGACTACCTAGGCTTTCAAATGACCCAGTATTAACATTTCTGTTTTTCAGGTGTGCCTTTCTTCCCCATCGTGTCAGGTGTCATGGTTTAACCCCAGCCAGCATCTAAGCACCACGCAGCCACTCAGTTCCCCCCCCAGCCCAGTGGGATGGGAGAGAAAATCGGGAAAAGAAGTAAAACTCACGGGTTGAGATAAGAACGGTTTAATAGAACAGAAAAGAAGAAACTAATAATGATAACTAATAAAATGACAATAGTAATAATAAAAGGATTGGAAAATACAAGTGATGCACAATGCAATTGCTCACCACCCGCCGATCGATGCCCCATTAGTCCCTGAGCTGCGATCCCCCCCCGCCCCCACTCCCCCCAGTTCCTATACTAGACATGATGTTACATGGTATGGAATACCCCCTTGGCCACTTTGGGTCAGGTGCCCTGGCTCTGTCCTGTGCCAACTTCTTGTGCCCCTCCAGCTTTCTCACTGGCTGGGCATCAGAAGTCCAATCCTTGACTTGAGACTAAACATTACTTAACAACAACTGAAAACATCAGTGTTATCAACATTCTTCTCATACGTAACTCAAAAACATAGCACTGTACCAGCTACTAGGAAGACAATCAACTATATCCCAGCTGAAACCAGGACACACGTTAGAGATTAAGTGCAAGTGAGAAAGATCAATATTATTTCTATTTTGTCTGTAAGAAAGAATTACAGTATGGATGTTTCAAAAAGGGATTCTGACACAGCAAACAGCCTGTTTTGTGATGTATATGACTTTCAGACATGATTTTTCCCTTCCTCAAATAAAAACTAATGAAAGGAAAAGATTGTACCTGTATATAATCTCTCCAGGTCTTTTCTCCATCAACTTTTTTGCTGCAAATGGACAAAATGCTCGATGATAAAAAAAGCAAAGCAATCTTTTTCTAACACATTCAGTTAAAAGTCACTACACAGAAAATGAATCAAACAGGCAATATCCCACAAGCTGTAGTAGGCACCCAGGTGAACAAACACAGCAGCTGGCAGTGACCAAGCAAAGGATTCGATACAACATAAATGTCCATTAAAAACAAACCCCAAGTCAGAATTTTTTTTTTTTCCTATAAGGAAGTATCAGGAAAGAAATAATCTGTTATTTGAAGATCTAAACCAAGCATCAGGAAAAAACCCCCACACTTTCTCCCCACATAACTAGCCAGCTTGGTTGGCCACTTCAAAAATCTCATATTACTGCTAGTTAACCAACCATGTAATTCTAATTTGTTATCACAGAGCAGGTACTGTACATGCTTATTTAGGCCATCCACATGACAGGGTAATTTGTAGTTATATAATTTCATGGTAATTATAGTTGGAATTACTATGTACAAACTGGGCATTTCCAATGTAATTACCAAAAACTAGAGGCTCAGTATTGACATGATTAGTAGAACCCTTGCAAAACAAAGTATTATGTAAGGCTGACTTGGAGGTTGTTTTTCCCTCCTCCTTTAGCTTTCTAATCGACAAAGAACAAAAGTGCAGAAAGCCGGAGACTGAAGCCAACATTTTTTGGTGTGGGTGGCACTTACCTCCCGTGAGCTGATTACAGTTGCTGATTCTGCCCGCTCCTATTTGTTATCAAGGATGACACAATTTTTCAAACGTTACCCCTCCACCAAAGAATTCCGGTGGATAAAAAAGTCTTTTTATTTTAAACCTTAATTGTTCAATTTGAAGACAGACACCAGTGCTGCTACCCTTCTTTCTGGTATATTCATTACTACACAGTACATGATTTCTACTTGCGTCACAGACACAAGAACACAGCCATAGCTGTGTAAGCCTGTGGAAAAAAGCAGCTTCAATATTTGAGATCGTGAACATGTTGCTAGCTGTATCTGCCTCATTTATTTATAAGTGGTCCAGGAATTAAAGGCCTGTTAGGCTACATAAATTCTGTAAACTGTTTTTCCTGAGTTATCTTCAGTTCACAGTTCATGGTCTCATTTGAGAGAATTAATTCAGGGAAGCCTACTCACATGGTTACAGTATTTGAAGCCCAAGAGATGGTGCTGTCTTCGCACGCTGTGATGGTTAAGCCTTTGTATCAACATCTGGAAATGAAGCAACGGGCACATGCAAATATGCAGAGTATCAATTCAAATGTCCCAATAATACGATCAATAAAAATAAAAAAGGGAAAATTTATAACTATCTCAAGGCAGTAAGAGAATGAATGAGAAAATTCACAACTAACAACAAAAAAGTATTTTCAGATTATGCCTATTAGGGACAGAGACAAGATGCCATCTGTGAACTTTCAGTCCCATCAACAACGAAGGAAAAAAGTTGGCATAAATGAACTTGAACGCAGTATTAAACTAGAATTATTTCACTACAGCTCCTCATCACGTACAGATATTCTACCATACTCACCATGACATGCTGCAAATGTATATCAATGGTTGCAGCCAGCAAGCCAAAATTTGTTAAGCATACTTAGTCAAAATCCTGGAAAACTGACAGCCAGGGAAGATTGAAGGAGTGAGAAGCAAGCAGCAGCTCCTCAAGGCTATTTCAGTCAAAGTACCTCATTCATGGATCTGTTTCTTGTGCTAATAATATGGCCCACATTATTACAAGTAGTTTTTAATAAAAAATTAAGAAGTGGGAAAGATTATTTGTCAGTGAATACTTTGAAGAATATTGTAATGCTCAATTTATTTGGCACTATAAAAAAAATAAATCACATACCCTTGTAACTGAAAAAGAAAGCCAGCTAGCTGGGAAGAAAATGCTACAGGAAGGACGCAATTACAAAATGACAAAGCAAAAGAGATCTTGCTAAGCACCAAGCTCCCAATCAAAGGATGGAGATGAGGGAGCAGGATGCCATGCTGGAGGTGGTTCTGCCTTAGTTCAGTAGAACTGGGTGCTAGTTACAGCTGTTTTCAAAACTGATGGTTGAAAGTTGCCTGCAGCAAACTTTTTTCCTTACTTGCTTTATTTCTCTCAGACTTCCTACTTATGTGGTTTCTTCTTGCTCACACTCAACCTGCAAGGTTCCACTTCCTGGCTTCAGAAGTAGCTACTAATATTTTGGCAATACAGCCTATGATGAGAAAGATAGAAAAGGGTCTATAAGCAACACTCACATTTAAGTTACTGAATAAAGGAAGAAGAAAAGAGGATGAGCAAGAAGGTGGCAGGATGCTTTCCAGCACTGGACAGATCCTTGAGCAACCAGTTTACCAGGTTACATTTCAGCTCAGAACAGAATATAAAAACACTCTTTGATATTTAACCATTAAACCTATCCAGTGTGGAACTACTGCTCTAAGGCGGCAGCAAACCCAAACAAATTGGTGCGTGCAGGTTTTCCCTTAGGGTTTTCCCTTGCTGTGGAGTGGTTTGGGGAGTGAGGTGGGGGAAAGACCCTGGTGACCGATCAACTGATAAACTGAAACCCTCTTGGTCCAGGCGCTACGCTGGC
The DNA here is from genome assembly GCF_947461875.1 of Haliaeetus albicilla. Classification (NCBI taxonomy): domain Eukaryota; kingdom Metazoa; phylum Chordata; class Aves; order Accipitriformes; family Accipitridae; genus Haliaeetus; species Haliaeetus albicilla. Next base: position 9,899,340 of record NC_091494.1, on the reverse strand, counting down.
TATCGCATCCTCAAGGGCAGCACCAAATTTCCTAACTGCAGAATTAGGCACAGAAAAATAACCAACAGAATTTGCTGTCGCTTATCATGGGGTTGGGCTGCTGTTCAAAACAGAGCAAAGGACCTTATGTTTGGGGTCCGATTCTCCCTTGCTCTTAATGACCCTGTTCTCTAGATCAGAACAACAACAAAACCCTAGAATTTCATCTTTGTTATCATTACAGCCCCAATTATACCGCTTTTATGCAGACCTGAACAGAAAGGAATTAAAAGCCTACAGGGAAATGAAGCAACATTCGTTACCGGGCAGACCTGTACATAGGAATTAACCATTATGAGAAGCTCCACAGCAGGCACCACCATTTCCCGGCCACGCTGCCGCCGGCGGGGGAAAGCCGAAGAGGCTCCACGCACTACACGATGCGGGCAAGAGGCAAGCCCCTCAGGCAGAGGAGCGGCCGCCGCGGAGGAGCAGGGCGGACCGGTCCGCTCGCCGTCCGGGAGCCCCCGCCGTCACCGCCTGCCCCCTCACACAGGGCCTCGCTTCAGCACCCGCTCCGGGCGGGCGGGGCGGCGGCGCCGCTGATTGGCTGGCCGCTCTCGATGGCGGGAAGGCCATCTCGCACGCTGGCAGCAGGCGCAGGCCGCGGCCGTCTCGGCGGGGAGGGCGCCGGCCCCGCCGCCGGCAGTCGGACCCGCGGGGGAAGGCGGGCACGGCCTCCCCCCCACCCGCGCCAGGCTTCTACTCTCAGACCTTTCCTACTGCTGCTGCACCGCACTAACTCTTTCATTAACGTAGCGTGTAAACGGGAGAGAGGAAAATAACGCTGACGGGCAGTGCTGATGCTGTTCTCGTTAAGAGCGCAGGGAACTGCGCAGCCTTTGAGAGAAGAATAGGCTCCGCGGGGAACAGAAGGGCCAGCTGGGAGGGGAGTGGGATTTGGGGCTTGCCCCTCTGTAGCCTGCCATCATGTTTCCATACTAGCTCCAAAGGCACGGCAACCTTCCGCGAGTCACGACCCATCCACTGTTCAGCGTTACAGCACCCGTATGTTACAGCACAGCCTTCCGACCAACAGCTGCGGTTGCAAAACAGTCACCATTGGGTAAACGGCGCCGCTGACAGTCTGCACAGCAAGTATAGCAGTTCAAGAAGAAATGATGGAGGCTGCTATCATAGTTTCAGTCACAAAGGCCACTTCTCAATTCAGGGGCTTGACCAGTCTTCCAACAAGCAGCAGCGGAGAGCTGCGTACGTAGGAACTGTGTATCACCGACCAAGAGTTTGGCAAAATATAGTGTCATCCCCACTGCCAGAATGACACACACAGGAGAGGTCGCCCCTATACCCAGGAAATCCTTAAAGGGGAACATAAAGGAATTGCACCTGTATTTCACTTGGCAAGCTGGAAAGCTGTCTGAGGAGGAATTCATTTGCATGGTCAGCGTTACCTGATTTAAATTCTGCCGCTGCAGAACCACTTGCTCAATCTCTAGCTAAGGGAAAGTAAAGCTTTATTCACACCTGAAAAGAGAGACGCACCAAAGCCATAAAGTTCAAGAAATTTGATTGTGCCTACAAAGCTGATTAAGCAACTATGTCAGAGCAAGTCTCAGATCTCTTGACACCCAGCCTGACTACTTCCTCTTCTAGACCATACTACCAAGGGACCTGTCACTCACTCACTCACTGATTTAAGTGAAACTTAAGCGAATTAAGTGAAACTCCCAAGCTTGCCACAACAGAATGGCCCGGCTCCTTTGGAAGAGAGGAGCCTGAACAGCAAGTGCATGAGTAATGCTGCTCATACTGCCATGGAAATGTGAGAATTTCAGATGGCACTCTCCAGCAAGAAGCTGAATGGTTATCTTGGAATCCTTTGATAGGAAAACATGCTCCTTTATTGGCCAGGCTTTGCGGGCACTCCTGTCTCAAAATACTCAACGCATGACAAATATTCTCAGGAGTTGGTTTACTGAATTTCCTCTTAGGACATAGTTTGTTAGAACAATTTCAGATTTTAAACAGCTCAGCACCAAATCTACAATTATTTATAGAAGCAAGCTCATCTGACCCAGTATTTATCTGCTGAAGAAGATTCTGTTCTTTCTTTTATCATCGCCCACAATGACTTTCAGCTATGTTTCCTGTGGACACCTCTTGCCTAACAAATGTAGACAGCCACCCGCTCAGATCCTGTACCTCTCCCTTTCCTGTTTACACTACTACTTCTCAGAGAAAATGCCTGCCCATAGTGCCACAATAGGCTGTTTGGTCAAAAGACCTAGCCTTTAGCAGTGGCAGAGAGCTAGGATCCACAAAAGTTCCCCAAATGAGTGCATCTCTGAATTAGGCATGTATTGCCCAAAGAGAATAGCATTTTGTGTTGGTATATAAATGTTATACTTCTTCAGTGTCACATCAGCATCCTTCCTTTTCGCCCACTATCATGTCAGAATCTCACTCTGGGCAATAGGGTACTAGGAAAGAGCAGGGAAGACTGCTGTTAGGGAAGTGAGGGATGGTCAAGTCCAGAAAGACAGGCTGGATGCTTGCCTTCCTATGGGATTGATAATCCCACGCTTCAGCAATGCACAGAGCAGCACAGATATAAGAATTAAAGATGAAAGCACAAGACAAACATACACACTCCTACTGGGATGTCCAGGAGGACTGAAATGGGTGCTACTGAGAGGACTGAGAGCACTTGCTACAATTCTGGACTGGTATCTCACAGCAGCTAGTTCTTTTTGGTGAAGAGTACACACATGCATATATTATTTTACCTTTTTCTTCCCCTTTTTTGTTCTTTGGTTTGAGTACCAGCCTACTGGAAAAGTATTGTACAATATCCCTGCTGTGCTACAAGTCTCCCTTTCGGTTCAATTAATGAGCCATAAATAACACGATGAAGGTGTCAACAAAGAGTGTAATTTATCATAACTTGTCAGAGGGGCAATTCTTAGGAGGAGAATGCTCATTCGCAGTCTGGCGTAACACACAAAGATTTATTCCTTGCCTAGTACCTCCCTCTACTCCCTTGGCCTGCCAAAATTTATCTTGTGCTGGAACCCTCACAGGTGCACCGCTTTGACAAATACGCTGTGAAGTCTGGTATTCATCACAGGCAAGCCTTTGTTGGGAAGGAGGCAGCAAGAAATAAATTTGTTTTAGAAAGAAGGTGCTCGTGATTCAATGTGCTCAGGGGTATGGGGAGAGGCAGACAGGCTCATTATTTTTAACCTCCCTGTGTCTGCAAGAGAAGAAAATGAGGTAATGTAGTTGATGTGACATTACAGTCCCTGACTTCATTACTTGCTGCATGGTTAAACAAGCACCTAGGTAATTACTACTACTGCACTCTTACTCAGCTTCACTTTCGCCTTGCACTTGCCTCCAATAGGTAGGGCAACTGATGGCTGCTAGTACTTTTTATGAAGGAAATTTTTTTTATGGCCAAATCCTTCACATAAATTAAGATTCACCAGCTCAAAGGCTGTTCTTGCAAAGCCCAACTGGATATGAAGCTACTAAGACCATTTTTGGATTCATGAGGCAACAGTGTAAGACAGTATACTGAGTAAGGGGAGATTCTCTAAAATAATAAGATTCAGAAATCAGATAGAGGCTATGCTAGGGTAAAAAGCTAAAAAATTACGTTGCTCCAGATTTATACCACCACACATCAAAGCATAACTATAGATCACTGTCTTCCCTGACAAACATAAAGTGCAACATTTACAGGCCTGAAACAGAGACTCACATCCAAACTGGAAATTTTCAGCATGCAAAAATGAGGGCAAATTCAGCCTGCACCTGAATTTGATGGCTGCAAGAGGGCATGCTGCCTATAACGGTCTGAACCAGTCGTGAGGATTTATCATTTCCAACAACTATAGTTTGACATTCTGAATGCAAACTGGCCCAATTCTACCAACACTGGGACTGAGGGTAGTTTGAAAGTAATTCCATTTTAGATTACTAACAGAAAAAACCTTCAAACTACCATATTGGAGTGATATATGCCTGCCAGTTTTCTAAGTGTGATACAGAAGGAGGAACAGAAAGCCTAACAGTAGAATGTAAAAAAAAACCAACCAAACAAACAAAAAATGACCCCATGTAAAAGAAATGTTTGCTGAAAAGAAATAACAAGACCAAAGGATTTCACTCCTTGGTCTTTGGACTGACCAAATAATGTTTTGCCAAGGAGAGAGAAGCTATTTAAGACAAGCTTGACAGCTGTCCTGGTTTCAGCTGGGATGTAGTTAACTGTCTTTCTAGTAGCTGGTACAGTGCTATGTTTTGAGTTCAGTATGTGAAGAATGTTGATAACACTGATGTTTTCAGTTGTTGCTCAGTAGTGTTTAGACTATAGTCAAGGATTTTTCAGCTTCTCATGCCCAGCCAGGGCACCTGACCCAAACTGGCCAACAGTGTATTCCATACCATGGGACATCCCATCTAGTTTAGGAACTGGGAAGTAGGGGGGCAGGGATTCGCGGCTCGGGGACTGGCTGGGTGTCGGTCAGCGGGTGGTGAGCAATTGCCCTGCGCATCATTTGTACATTCCAATCCTTTTATTATTGCTGTTGTCATTTTATTAGTGTTATCATTATCATTATTAGTTTCTTCTTTTCTGTTCTATTAAATCGTTCTTATCTCAACCCAGGAGTTTTACTTCTTTTCCTGATTTTCTCCCCCATCCCACTGGATGGGGGGGGAGTGAGTGAGCGGCTGCATGGTGCTTAGTTGCTGGCTGGGGTTAAACCACGACAACAGCCATTATATTTCTTGAGATTATTTCTGAGCGCAGAACAAATTATTTGGTCTCTGGAAACTGAACTGCTAAGGATGGATCACACAGATTTTAGCAATTTCTCCGAATAATTTTACTTCCCTACCTGTTAAAACTGAAAAGTGAGTTAAAAATTACGGTTTCTACAGAGAATGCTGACTATTCATAACTAGTAAACAAGTCTGTTATATACACACAGAAGTATCATCCTGCTCTTTGAATAGACACATTTCTGCTTTTATGGCAGATCACAATTGATATGTCCTCCAATCCTGAAAGTCATGCTAACACCAGGAATCAGTTTAGGACTTCATCAACCTAACCTATCATCCTACAGGTTTGAAAAGTCAGCGGGCTCCACCATTCCCCCCCATTCTTCCACCTCTCTGAAGGGTCCCTTTAGAGCATGCAGCTTGCAAGCAGATGCCCTTCCTCATCAAAACTGTCAATTTCTTTTAAGCATTGGAAACATTATTTAACTGTTAATTCAGTGATTTTGAGATTGACCTAGTGCTACCACAGCGTTTTTCATAAAAAAAGAAAGTGAGCTTTATAGTGCCTGTAAAAGCCAAGCGCAGAGAAAGACACAGGCAGCCTGAATTGTACACTTTCAAGAAACTTTCATTCCCCCCCCCTTTTTTTTTTCTTTTTCTTTTTTTTTTTTCCTTAAGAAAAAGAAAAAAGTTTTGAAACTTGGAACTGGCAGTTTCTTGGTTCAAGAAATAACTAATTAGCATAACAGCAGCAACATGCTAAGCAAATTAACAGCTGTAGGGTCACAGTGGCCTCCCACTGACACAGGTCCAGACAAGCATTTGTTTTGTTTTGCTTTGTTCTAAAGGTTGCCCTGGTCTGTTCACGTCTCTGCTCCCTCATATCATTTACTACCAGTTTCCTACAAGACAGATACTGCAGGAGTTGTTCCACATTAGAAATGCTTTTTAAAGCAATTAAATCCAAGATGTTTGGATGTAGCTCATGGTTCTTACCTAACACAATTTAAAAATCGCTTGGCAGACACAGTTCCTGGGGAAAAACTGCTTCCCAGTGACACAGCAAGGGCATCAGCTGCTTATACACCCCTGATAATTCAGTGCTAGGCTGTTTTCACCTCAGTCCAAGCAATGCTTGAGCATGGCAAATACGCTCCATGTTAGCATATGAGAACGCGATGTAGGATCCTGAGCAAGGAGTTCTAGAGAAAGAAAAAAATAATCCCTCATTGAACACAGCTCAGAGACTCAACCTCTGCAACTATGTCTGGATTTGCAGGATATATATTTAGTATACATATATATGCATGTGGATAAACATGTGAAGGATACATACAAATACATTTAACTAGGAAAAAAAATAAACAGTGTTCTAAGAAAATTTTTTCCCTCAAAACATGGTATATCTCAGCCCCCATCAAACATAATTAAGGGGGGCACATGCACAACACATGCAGGGCTTAGGTCTCAGCATGCTTGACACAGCTCCGGAGGTGGGTGGCGGAACTAGCTTTAGGCCACTTTTCTGTTTTCCCTGATAGTGGTGCTGACTGGAGTCCAAACTGACTCTTGCCAGAAGTTACAGTTGTGGCTGGCAAAAAAACAAGAACTATATTTCATGAAGAGTTGGAAAATGCTTTCCATTCTGTACCAGAAGAAAGATGAAAGCCTTGAGAATTTTGCAAAAGCGCTGTCTTGGAACAGTTAACAGTCTAGTAGCTTAAGCAGTTACCTGAGACAAGGGTGCCAAATCAGGCAGAACCAGGACCCATACCACATCCTAAATGAGTTCTCTAATGGCTAAAAGCCAGAGAGTCAATAACCACATATATTTGGCTCAGTGAACAATTAATGATTATTTCAAATTGGATATCCCCCAAAATGAGACTGAGAGGTACCAGAGCTTTTGCTGACACCTGTCTGTCCCATACCCCAGAAATCTCACTGGCCATCCTTCTAAGGTGACAGGATCCTTCCTTCCTTTCTGGTTGCACAGCAGTGAGTATTCCTTGTGGAAATACTCAAATTCCCATTTTAGGCAATGGATGTGGCTTTTTACGTAAGGCGAGTTCTGCACCACAGGCTGCAAACTAAAAAACTTTTAAAGTGTGCTTTCTTGCACCTGTAATTTTCTGAAGTGTACTAAGAAAGTTAAAATGTATTAAGAATGTATTAAGCAAGCTAAATGATATTTACCAACAGAGACATTTTATCAGATCACAGGTTATGATGTGAAGTCAGTGCGGCAATCAAATATTGTCTGTTATCTTAGAAAAACATTCTAGGTACGTTGGCCTGTGAAAAATAAAATCACTTTTGCAAGAAAAAAAAAAAGAAGTACATTTATACACAGGCATTTATTTATATATATGCACATAACAGGTAATTTTGTAAAAGCTGAAAGTAGTTCCTGTACACATGACTATCATCTTTGCTTTCAGCTCTGTGTATTTGAACTCATCTTCTGACTTCAACACAGCAGGGGCAAATATATTTACTTGTAAAACAAAGCCAGACCTGTTTGGAGGTGGACACAATAATCAATCCACTTGCCACAGAGGCAGTAAGTGTTCATTTACTATTATATGATCTGTAGCAATACATATTATGTCTTTTGCCAGCAGGAGCCTTGCCAGCTGCAATGCACTACAACTTTGTCAGCAATCAGTCACAACCATCCTTTGCAACCTTTTGTTTGCTGTTTATTAAGGTGAATTTGTAACAGCAGGATAGAAGATTTTCTGGAGACCATCCTTCAGTTCTAAGTGGTAATGTTGATGCTGCTTCAAGTCAGCACTTACCATTAAATTGCCCTACAGATTTTACCTCTTGCATTTCTACTCCTAGTTCAACTTTGCACAGTCTGAAGAAGGCAGCCCTTCCTCTGAGCAGGAAGGAAACCCTCTCTGTTCTTAGACCCTTCATTTTGTACGGCTGTCACATCCAAAAAGGCCTCGAGAGAACACTAAACTGGTTTGCAGTACTGTAAGGGAGCTTACTAAATAGAGTAAGGGAAGTTACTTAATTGAGACTGAGATGATATATATGCAGGAGACCACAAATTATTCCTTACAGTACTGGAGGCCTGATTCCCCATACATGATGCTAGCAGAGCCAGCAGATATTTCTACAAATCTTTAATAACTGTTTAACAACTTAATTCCCATCTAATTACTAATAGAATTACTACATTAGAAAGCATATTTTTTTTCTTTGTAATAATATTAACCCCATCCAAAGCTTGATGACAGACAGGATCCATTAATCATGCCATCAATATCCAAATATCTGTGGTCAGTAACCTATATACTGCTGTGGGAAAACCTATCAATCAGCTGCTACACTAATTACTTCTTGAATGTAGGAACTGTCAGCTGCAAGTTTCAAATATATCATCCACCTTCAGAAAAAAGACAGATATATGTTTCCGCACAATTATAAGCTGCCACTAATCAAGTAAGATGCCCTGTGCCCTACCATCAATGCCTATTTGTAAGTGACAGAAAGGCCAGGGAGTTGGACTTGATGCTTAGTTTGGTTTTGTAACAATCTGGATATAAGCTATATACTAAGTACACACAGTATGCTGTATACTCTACCTTGCTTCACCTGGGCCTCTTTCAATCACCAGGAAGACAAAAGAAGAAAGCAAGACAGGCAAAAAGCACTCACTTGGGATATGCTGCATCACAATGTTTGCTTCTGAAGACTAATTACAATAATACAGTTGAGACTGTGTCCATTCCCATATTCACAACCCTCATCTATAAATTACAGCTACTGAAGAAAGCTGTGCCATAACTCCAGCAAGCCACTTACTAATCATAACTGCTCATTTACTATAATTTGAAAAAAACATAAGAAGGTCTGGAATCTACAGAGTTTTGCTATAGCTAAAGTGCTCAGGCAAATGACTACTACTCTAAAGGCTCTAAAAAATACTAAATATTGCAAACCCAATCCATCTTAAGCCACTGATAAAACATTGGCATTCTTACTTTCTCGACTGTATTTACATTTTTAATGATTTGAAGACTTCAGTAGATTCTTATACTTTTTATATAAGCAATTTGTATCATTATTTTAAATTGAGAAATTAAATTTATGAGGAGTTTTCATTTATTTTATTGTCTTATTTAACACCTATTAAACATGCTTTTCCCAGATAACAACTTTGTCTAATCTCACAATCATGTCATGAAGTGATTTTAATTTGTTTTTGCTTTTAACAGTGTCTAAATGAATACTTCAGCTCAAGGTTTTGGGGTTTTTTGTTTCTTTGGTTTGTGTTTGGTTTTGGGGATTTTTTTTCCCCCTTTTCTCTCCCAACTGATGATAATCAAAGACCAACCTCAGCTATTTTGCTTAAAAATCCATCTTCTTCATGAAGCACCAGGTCATGGTCACTTGCTTTCTTCTAGCCACCTCATCAGTCCAGTGTTAATTGAAGACACCTAAATCTTCCTACTCTCAGTCATGCCTTGTAGAGAGCTGGGGGAGTATGAAGTCCCCCACACTCTTTGCTTGTCTAAGCTCATTGCAATCTCATTGAGGAATAACTCTGTGCTGTCATTATGGCAGTAAAGGAGCTCTCTCTAAAATTTTCCCCTGGCATTATTGAGAAAAAACAATTGCTTAGAAATTGAAAGTATGAAGACTCATATTCATTTAGTAATGTGGCATTTACGAGTGCAAACGTTACACAATAAAAGCTTACAAGTGACATACAAGGACATAGTAAAAGGGTGGTATTAAAGCCCATTTGATTTCTCACCTTTGTATTTTACTGTTAAGGAGCCCATCTCAATTCTCATTGAGGTCAAGAGCCTAATTCCTCAAAAGGAGTGCTTCAAGCTAACAAACATCATGTGTTCTTCAGTTCTTCTAATTTATGGATGATGCTGCCAATATTAAGACTAAATGCTAAATTCTTTTAATGAGTAATCATCTGTGAAAGATTTCTCTGCTCAAACAATGTATTGAAAATGATGTCCTAAAGATAATTTCCCTAGGCTGTCAATGAAGGAAAAAGTCATGTTTTCCCTAAATGACATCTAGGGTACCAAGCAAGAGGAGAAAAAAAGGGAGCAGAGGAACATATTTAAGTGATGAGTCTTGAGAAGCAACACATAGGTATGTTACCCTAAGGACTATTGGCAATATGAGTGCAGTGATAGATGGGACGCGTATGGGTCAGAGCTCCCAGAATTGAAGACTGAAAAGTCCCTTGAAGAGAATGGGCAAAAATGGGCTGACAGGCCTTATTTTATTTTGAGGAGGCACTCTGAAGTCAAGTGACTTAACCTACCTTAGCCCTGGACAGATCTATACAACCGATCAATTCTAACATTATCAGTAGAGAAAAGTAAAGATTTACCAAAACCAGACCAAAACCCTTGCACATGAATTATGTGCCAGTCCTACACTGTCTTATAGGCCTACTTAAGCAAAGAAGAGCCATCTCCAGTTCCAGTCAGACCACTAACAAACTTATACAGCTAAACCTATAGAAAGGTTAGAAGGATCAGATTCCAACTATTTAAGCCTGAATGTATTAGGAGGACAACAATTCTCTAGGTAAGAAAGAAATGTTGGCATGCTAAGAAGATGTGTTTTTGCCAGCTGGACCAAGTTTTCTATTGGTATTGTTTCAGGAAACAGCCACTTACTAGCAGTATTTAATAGCAGTATTTCACAATAAGGAAAATACTTTGCAAACAGTCTAAAGGTGGGAGGGGTTACAAGCAGCGTGAATGAAGATGAGAAGTCAAGTGATCTCATGTTGGAGAGCGACACGAAACAAATGGTAATTCAGCAAGGATGAAGGTAAAATACTGAGCTCATGTGGTGTAAGCGACTCCACAAAACATGGGGAAAGAACCAGGTAGGAACTCTTTGGGGAGGATCTGATGCTTCTAAGCATCTGAAAGAAAGATGCTGCTTGGCTGGAAAGAGCTCAGAGAAGAGAGTGGATAATAGGTAAGTAAGAAAATGTTAAAAAAACCTATTTGATTTACGGTCTAGATACCAGAAGACTGAACAGATATTACAGAAGTCTCCAAATAACTGAAAGCTTGCCAAAGACAGCAGTCGTCACATTTTTCTCCCTGACTCCTGAGGATAGCACTGAATGTATTGAGCTTAAACTGCAACAAAGCAGATATAGATCAGATGTCACAAATAACTGACATGGATTACCTGAGCAATTATAGAATGTCCATCTTTGGAGTTAAGGTGGGCACACATCTGTCAGTCAGGAATGCTTTCCAGATAAAGCTCCTACCTTCAGGCACAGGAACAGCTAAGATGACTTCTCAAGGTACCTCCCAATCCTATTCACTATTACCTTTTATGTTTGCCACAAAAAACAACACTAGAGAGAGTAATAACCTACAAATAATCCTCAAGTCACTGCATCCAGATACATGGCTTATTAGAATAGAAATGACTTCGATAAGTATCTCAGGGATCAACCCAAACAACCCAGAAGCTGCTAAACAAAGAAAGCAGATGCTCTATATCTTGGGAAGAAATTAGTAATTAATGGCATGGCCTTCCAGCCATGTGCAGGACCATTTACTCAATTATACGTTAGCTAACTGTATTTCCTCTCTTATTACACACAGTACCACAAAGTTCATTTGCTATAATGCTTACTACTTCATTGTTTCCTCCTTACTCTATCACGCAGCAGTTGTAGCTCTGTAAATTTCTACTCCAGTCCAATTCACCACAAAGACTATTATGAACACTAAAATAATTGTTAACAGTAACGCAACAGTGAAAAACATTTCCATACACCTACAAACCAGGCAAATATAAAGCAGACAGGATGTCTATGCAGCAGATATGGAATTCATTTTTCAGCTGAGAAGTATATCATCCGTGGTGTAAATAAACAATCCAGAACCCAGCTAATTTTTACAAGCACAAGGAATGAAATTGTTGTACTAAGGCTCTCTTGCATTCTTTCTTCCAGCAACTTAATTATGTTAATGCACATGAGGATAACTTCCTTTGGTATGTTGGGGGCTACAGCTTTTGGAGCTGAATTCCAAGCTTGTGGCATCATCAGCTTCTGAGTGACCATGATATGTCCCATAAAGATAAGAAAATCTTAAAATGAAAGTGGATTTGTTAAATTCTGCTTAACTGTCAAAGGTGCTATGAAAGATAAATACGATATTTTGAAGTACGTCTTAAGCCAAGGACAAGAGCAGTCAACATTTTCAAATGCACCCTTATCATTTTTGCAAGTACTTTTTTTAAGAGCTCGAGTCCCACAGAAAAATCAATGGGACTTGGTGCTTGTCTACGCAGCCTCATTCAAGTCAAGTTAAATCAAATTAACTAAAGTGAAAATTACTATGTATTAAAGATCATTAAATTCTTTGAAAGACTCCTCATTCAGAAGCAAAGTGGCTTTCGTTATTTCTCATTTTAATTCATTTTGGAAGTACTCTAGTGTTCATTTTGGCAAAACATCAACCTTCAGACTATTTGTCCCAAAAGCACAAAGACTCAGATTAGAACCAAAAGAAATCAGAATAGAGGTTCACAAAGCTTGTAGAGAAAACAAACAAATATTGAAAACAGTGATTTAATCAAAGACAAGATGGCAATTACTAGCAAGATTGTTTTCCCTGGCTGATATCACACACCCCACCCCCTAATAATTATTTCACCTGCTGTAGGTTTGGAATAAAAGCAAAAAACACCCCAATTTTACCCACTGTTTATGTCCTGAATACTGCCAAATGCAATTACACTTATTACTGCAGAGCCAGATTTTGGATCTTGAATGTATGACAATGTTTTTGCTCCGAGAACTCTGACTAGCACCCAGAAGAGGGTAGACAATGATGGTAAGTAAGCTGGGGGGATGGCATAAGTGATGTTTGAAGTAACAGTAAGATGTAGTCTCTAAATAACCAAATTAACTTCTACTTTAGGCATTTGTATTGCAGGGGTGTCTTAAGTCTTGTCAGGATGGCACCTCCACTTCTCTGGGCAACAAAAACTAGCAGAAAAAAATCAACATCCCTGTCCAAAGGAGCCAAGTCTCCAGTGGGATTGGGGGGTTGGTGATGAGAAAAATAGAAAGGCAAAAGCCTTTCTTTGCTGGTATAATATCAGACAAATAGAACTAGAAGGGGTCTCAAGAGGTCATGCAATCTGCACCCAGCCCCAAGTTGGGATCCACAATATCTGTGTCCTTCAGAGGGATGCCTGACTGCCTTGCCTTTATCGGCTTCTAACAATGAGGATTCTAGAGCCTCTCCAAGCAACCTACTCCTACACTTCTTAGGAGTATAGGAATCAGAAAGATCATAGAATCATAGAATCATTTAGGTTGGAAAAGACCTTCAAGATCATCGAGTCCAACCATTAACCATGCCCACTACACCAGGTCCTGAAGTACCCTGTCCACTCACTTTTTTAATATCTCCAGGGATGGTGACTCAACAACTTCCCTGGGCAGCCCATTCCAATGTTTGACAACCCCCTCAGTAAAATTTTTTTTCCTAATATCTAACCTAAATCTCCCTTGCCTCAACTTGAGGCCCTTTCCTCTCGTCCTATCTCCAGCCACCTGACAGAAGAGACCAGCACCCACCTCACCACAACCCCCTTTCAGGTAGTTGTAGAGAGCAATAAGGTCTCCCCTCAGCCTACTCTTTTCTAGACTAAACAGCCCCAGTTCCCTCAGCCGCTCCTCATAAGATCCTAAATGTCTTGCTTAATACTCCCTTGCTGCACTTAAAGTGAAGTGAGCGATCCACCTCTTAGCAGTGGACTACCTCACAACTGGATTTCAAGACAATTTTTTTGTGTTCCTCTTCAGAGAAAGAGAACAATAAATACAAAATTACAATTTCAAACGCTCAAAGGAAAACATTTTATTTCCAACTTTCTTGGAAAACAATCGTCAGGTAGGACCAGTTGATTGACTAAGCAGTGAGTTGAAGGGAAACACTGGGTAATTCTATATCCTATGTCAGGTAGGATTTTTACTGCACCAAACAACATGAAAATACACAGTAGGAAAATGTGGCCCACCAACTGTGGGTCACAATGCTAACAGCACTTTAAATATTGACACTTTCAAAGCCAAGGTAAATTAAACAGCAGGTATTACTGCATGAAAGTGAGAAATGTTTCCTTATATACCTCCAATTGCACAGAAAAAAACCCAGAAAAATAAGCTTCCTTTGTGCCCTGAAAATGTGTATCTTTGTAGTGGTGCAATGCAAATTCTTAAACCTGTAGCCACTACAGTAAAATCAACCAGATCCCAGGGCTCTGTTTTGCCAACTGCAGCATAGAAGTATCCCCTTTTTAATGAGGTTGTCATCACATAGCAAAGTCTCATACTCCTGGGAATTTGGAAGGAGCTAAGATCAGGCCACTTTGTTAGTATATAACCTATTTTAAATTATTTTGTCGTGTACCAAAGCTGCCTGACTTAAAACACATGATATTACTGACGTTGATGGAAATAATGATCTTATTTTACTTAGAGATTGCAAGTAAAGTGAAAAACATGAAATAACAGATTTTTCAAATATGACCTCTCAGTCTACACACACAATCTGCAGTAGCTTTAGATGCCAAAATCCTTAAGCTCAAATACTTACTGCACATGGGAAAATACAGAAGCCTTGTTTCACAACAACTTGACTATTACTTTGAAAAACAAATCACCACAAGAACAATCAGTACTAATTCCACATTTGTGTAATTCAAGTTTCAGGTCTATCTAAAGTATGGCTTAGCTGTTATACTGCCTTGCTGCTTTATGATCTCTGTCTAAATGTGTCACACGGATGTATCTATTGTGCTATTTTGTTCCATTAAACCTGAGCCATTATTTCACTTCTTAGTGGGGATGATGAAAACTCTAGCCACTATTCAAACAAAAAAAAACCAAACCAGGAGCCTCAAAGCTGAATTTCAAGGTAAGTCTTTTTGTGTTCCTCCCCAGAAGGAAAGAGGAGGCAGAAAAATCCAGTGAAATACATGCGACAGAGAATGGAATGCAGAAAAATCCCCCCCAGCTAACATTAATAAAGGAGCAGAGATGTGGAAAGAGGAAAAAATCCAAACTAAAACAACATTTAAAATATATTGTATGGAGTGGTGGCTTATTTTGCCAAAGATTAATTTAAAAGGATGTTTTTGTTCCTGTTGTCCTACCTCTGGTTCTTTGCCTGGGCCTTCCTTTAAGTAGAAAAACATGGCAATATTTTTAGCTGACCCACCCTGAGGGAGAAGAGAGACTGACTTTCGCAAAGTTGTCCATTCTCAATTTTTTTTTTCTTTTGCAGCAATTTTGTTATCCATTCGTTATATATCACAGCAACAAGATCTTTCTAAGGTATTAGCAGATTTTCTAAGAATTCGCTTTTGATTTTTGCTGCTTTGCTGGAGATTCTGAACAGGAAGTTGCAGCTTTGAGAGAAGATTTGCACATGCCACTATAAAACATAGCACTTCCTTATGTCTGCAAGGATGGCCTTGCAATGAGGTGGGAAAGACTATTAATGAGTAAGCAAGCACGCAACTTTCAGATTTGATTCAATGCTAAAAAGGAGTAAAATACTCTCTGTTTTCCTACTTGAAAAAGTCCTTGAAAATGTGAGGTCTAATATGGCAAGAGCAAAGAGAGCAAGTCACAACATTTAAATCCTTCCATATTTGTTATCAGTTCAGCAGGGCTCCGAAGGCAGAGATCTGTGCAGTTCAGAATAACATGGGTGATCACAGATTTGATGGCATAACAAGACCTAAATTATGTAGCAGCAGAAATAACCAGGATACTTTTACAGTTTGGCACCAGCAAGTTACTAATTTATGCTTTTTCCAGTCGTACACTGTGTATTCCAGTCTTTTTAAAAAAGAATCAGTTCTGTTCAGCTATGACTTCTTCCTTCCTCTGTTTATATTTGGAGGCCATTATTTAGTTATTTATTTTTGGTAATACAATCTGCAGACATCACTGTTCAAATTAATAAAATCCCAATATCCCCACCACAAATGCAGAAGCCTGGCATTTTCTTCATTGACTAGGGAATGAGCTGGCAAAGCTAAAAGCTTAAGCCAAGCTTTTAAGATTTTTCTGATTCCTCTCTCTCATTCCCCCTGCCCCCCCTTTAAATCTTGGAGTAAAAGAAGATTAGTGCAGATGGATGAAAATATTTTTTCCACTTCAGCATTTGCTGTCACTATTCAGTGCTAAGCGGGTTCTCATATGGTGTCACTGGAAAGATGGAAATTCCTACACTTCTCTTAAATATAATCACCTTGCCACAAAGAAGGAAAAAAAAGAAAAATTGGATGTTTATTTTGCCCGGGTTTCCTGTGATTTATCCAGCAGGAGAACCTGTAAACATAGTAACATCTCAAATTGATGCCTTGCCTTTTATGAAAGTTCAGCTGGCTTCTTCTGCGCCACACCAATCTGTTTCTGGCTCACTGTGCCCAGCCAGTAAATTGACCTGGACCCAGGAAAGATGAAAATATGCAGACTTAAAGTAATCCCCCTCGCTGAGCATGCAGGCACATGGCTGGATTAACCGGGAAGGGGAGCAGAGGGGGGGGTGACTATAGCAATGGGGAGGCCTTCTGAAACCGATAGCCACCTCTCCTGCCGCAGTTGCAGGCTGGCTGGCTGCTGGGACTTGCACTAGGGGCAGCGCTGGCAGGAGGAGGTAAGGGAGCCAGCCCTGTCAGCTCCCAGCCTCTCAGACCTACACACACTCATTTACACCTTCCTTAAATAAGTACATACGATCCAATACACCATCACAGGCACCCGAGTCCCATATTTCCATTGTCAAATTGGCCATTTACCATGAGTAAACAAAGGGGGAAAATGATACTTTTACACATCACAAGTGTTGTAACATCAAATAAATATAAGCCAAGACGTAAACAAACGCTTTCATCCCTGAGTGTTAACTTAGAAAAGAATCGGCCTGCTAATGACTTCATTTTCCTAATAAATATTCAGATGACAACTGGATTCGGTCACAAGTGATCACCAACGCTTTCAGAAATAAGAGAAGTGGTCACACCACAGATTTCAACGTAACAGCATTAAATGTCTTCAAATCACCCTCGTCTCCAACAGCGGAAATACAAGTAGCTGCCTAGGCAGTCACGTGAGGATAAATTACCATTGTCACAAACAGCCAATGTTAAACTGTACCTTGGTTATTTAATGCTATTTGAAAATAATAGTTTACTTAATAAATATCGCATAATTATTAAGTCTGATTAGCAACCACGTTTCCTTTCAGTTGGAAAAGAAACATTTTAATTACTAACAGTTCTGCATAAAGAGAGAGAAATCCACTTCAGCAATCTCTGCATTTGATCTAAACTAGCTTTGTCATTCATAATGAGGATATTTTCAGTTCTGAAGCCCATGGATTATCTGAAAAAACAAAATGAAAAAGCCCATGATATTCAGCAGCTCTGCAGGCCACCAGCACATGTGGATACTATGATGCTCTGTATCTTCCCTTCCACGGCTCCTCCTCTTGTAATACCAATCCCCCTGATTCCTTATAGCTCATCCCTTCTAGCTCTGTAGCCCCTCAGTCTGCTCTGATTTTACATGGGCTGAGAATCATGGGACTTTTTTTTTTTTTTTTAAATGGATGCAGTTTATTATCAAAGCAGGGGTTATATGCACCCTTTTTACATCTGTATAAAATCTATGCAGCTTGTATTCTTTTTATATTACAGAAACTTGAAGGGGATCCCCCAGTGTCAGCCATTGACATAAATCAGACTTAGATTTGCAAAAATGCTCTGACTGTTAAAAACAGAGTAAGAGATTCTTCCCATTTCTTTTACCCTTTCTTATCAAGGCCAAAGCTGATTTTTAAAGGCATCCTGAGCAATCATCTAAACTGAGGTTCAAATCAAACACATTTTGAAGTGCTCTGTTCAGCCGGTACCTCAAAATCAATCTTGAACTGCAGAGAAGGTCAGGAGACTCATCCGTGCCTCCACGGTAGCATCTGCAATGGCAGATCAGAGTTGAAGTGCACAATTGCTCCAAACTACAGGCAAGATCCACCTTTTGCTCTGAACGATATCACGAAAGAGGTTTGAAAACAGTGCATGCGAAGTGTGTATAAAGGTATCATTAAAAAGCTATTAAACGAACAGGCTCTCCTGGTCCTCATTAATAACCATCTATTAAAAACACTGACATTAAAACTAACTTAAACGAAAAGAATGCTCATACAGACCGGCAGGTGTACCTGTCTTCGCAACACAGCCTCAGAACAGAAACTGTTCCTACCATATCTTGATGCCAGCTTAGGAAGAACTATGTATTTACACAGCACTGGATTCTGGATCTGAACAAAGTGAAGGTCTTCTAACAGCCCAGATAATTACAAATAGCCAAATATTTTGGGATTGACTGAAATTCAGTGCTTTTCACATGGAAGTATTCCCTAATTCTGGCAATCGGAAATCAACTATGGCAAACTAGTTCCCCCATAAGTTAAATACACAGAGAAGATCAGGGATAATAACCCACAAGGTAGGAACTATGTGGACTAAGTTTTACAAGCACTTTGCTGGATATTATATGTTCCTCTCAAAGCATCTTTCACATACTTACAAATAAGAGAACGTATTAAAAAAATAATCTTCTAAATTATAAGGGGAGATTCAGAAGAATCTCATTTTTGCATTTGGAGTTCAGTATTTACTTTGCTTGCTTACTATATTGAATGTATTGAGTCATAAAACACCGATTAGATTAAAGAGAAGTCATACAGAATTATCTTTTTTTGGTTACACTTCCAACACTGGTCATTTGGAAACATCTCCTTTGAATTTACTGGACTGTAAAGTGTCACTACTTTCCGAGATCCGAAAAGGTAACAGAATAACTGGTTTCTGGAAGCTCAGTTACAATCTTTATTTGAATGTCAAGCCATTTAACTATATTTTAGTTATGTCAAGATTTAGTGTATTTAAATGATTATGGGACTACTGTATTGTCTATGATTTTAAAACAAAAAGTGGGTTACAGTTTGTATATTTAAGAAATGAAGATTGAAAACGTGAAAGGAACAATATTCAGATTTCAGTAGACAGTACACATCACACTAGTCCAAATGCGCAGTAGACTTTTAAGAGTGTTCACAAAACTGATGCAGTTTTTAAAGATAAAAGTTATGGTAAACAACACAGTCAAACTAATTACTTACAACTGAACCTCTACAGTAGCAACTTTTCTGTGATCTCTTATACTTCTTTCTTGCTGATGTATTTAGATATAAAATACCACAACAAAAAAAGGTACCAGAAAACATCCTACAGCATAAGTTTGCAGACAGTTTTGCATTTCTACAGCTGTTTTGTGTAACTGATAAAAACACATGTTGATTTAGTAATTTATAGAAATCAGTAATGTGAAGAACTTCTAATCTACATCCAAAGCCTCTGTTACCATTAGCTATCTAACAACTGTTACGTTTCACCTTGGAAATCCTTCCAATGTTGTAACGTGGCAGAGCGAATGAGATCTGTTTTGTTTCTACAGAAACATCACAAATTTTGGATCCAAATCCAATTTTAGAGGAGAAGAAGTGTTACTATAAAATTTAAGATGCCTTTATACACTTGGTTAGGTGAGGTTAAGAAAGCTTTTAATGCAAGTTTGTCTGCACAGTAGACCTTTGATACCTACGCATAAGCAGGAAACTGACCACAGCTGAAGAAAGCAGAAGCAAAAGCCAGGCTGTGCTGGTTGAACACTAAGAGTATTGCCATTAGGAGTATTTCTACAAATCTGTATTATTTGTTACACTGCAGAACAATCTTTATTTTCATAAAGACATACCAAACCCAAAACACCTTTAGAACTGAAAGGCCAACTACATATCTGAATGCTTTTGAAACTCACATTTTGTATGATATTGCTAAATAAAACTTTAGTACTTAGTTTGGCTAAAATAAATAAACAAAACAATTCATAAATCAGCCCATAACTACTTCTGAATGATGAGCTGGGTGGCTGGACACCAGGTGCCCACCAGAGCTTCTCTATCACTCCCCTCCTCAGCTGGACAGGGGAGAGAAAATATAATGAAAGGTTCCTGGGTTGAGATAAGGACAGGGAGAGATCACTCACCATGACAGGCACTCGCCTTGGGGAAATTAATTTAATTTATTACCAATCAAATCCGAGTAGGATAGCAAGAAATAAAACCAAATCTTAAAAGCACCTTCCCTCCACCCCTCCCTTCTTCCCGGGCTTAACTTTACTCCTGGTTTTCTCTACCTCCTCCCCACCAGCAGTGCAGGGGGACAGGGAATGGGGTTTTTGGTCAGTTCACACATTCTCTCTGCTGCTCCTTCCTCTTCAGTGGGAGGACTCCTTGCTCTTCCCCTGCTCCAGCATGAGGTCCCTCCCACAGGAGACAGTCCTCCACAAACTTCTTCAACGTGAGTCCTTCCCACAGACTGCAGTTCTTCACAAACTGCGCTCCAGTGTGGGTCCCTTCCACAGGGTGCAGTCCTTCAAGAACTAAGGGGGACAGCCTGCCTCACCATGGTCTTCATCACAGGCTGCAGGGGAATCTCTGCTCCGGCGCCTGGAGCACCTCCTCCCTCTCCTTCACTGACCTTGGTGTCCGCAGAGTTGTTCCTCTCATATACTCTCATGTCTCTCCTCTGGCTGCAATTGCTGTTGTGCAGGGCTTTTTTCCCCACTTCTTAAATGTGTTATCCCAGAGGTGCTACCACTGTCACTGGTGGGCTCGGCCCTGACGCTGGCTGGCATTGGGTCTGTCGGACACAGGGGAAGGTCCTGCCATCTTCTCACAGAAGCCACCCCTGTAGCCCCTCAGCTACCAAAACCTTGCCTCACAAACTCAATACATGAGCAAATAACATTTAAATAATCTCCCAAACAGACTTTCCAGCAAATGCCATCAAGAATTTAAAGTTCCCTTTCTGCCACTGTTCCAAGTGACATCCTGAACACAGAACAGTGGGATTATACAGAGTTGCATGCTGTTTGGCAGAATCTATTTTCTGCAAGAGAAGGGGAGAAGAAATATTCACTACACTTACTTTCTCCTGTAAATGTTAATTTCCCATGTGTTTGGTGAAAGCATGTGCTTGAACAATCCACATGCTGGAACGTCAACATGAACAATTCTATAGCATAGCTCCACTACACAAATTATATTTAATATCAGAAGAAAAAGGAAGAGCTTTTCCCAGAGACTGCTACATTCTCAAAGGCCGTTCAAGGTCACATTCCTTATATTGTATTTACTGTCACATAGTTTCATATTATTTAATATAACAATTCAGTATCTATTTAAGATATAGCATCCTCAAAGGCTCTGAATAGAACTCTATCCTCTGAGGTAGGACAGGGTAAATAATCCTATTTACAGCCAGACTTCCAAAAGTCTTTAGCCAATTCCTGTGCCAGATGACTAGACTACAGTACTTCAAGGTTTTTCTCCAGATTTTACACATTTAAAACTAGAAAAGACTGTTCCATCAAGCACACTCTTTCAGCCTGTAATCAGCCTTGTTACTTCCAGGAGAGTTTAAGTGACACTATAAATAGAAGCAGATTTTATGCTTTCTTTGTACATAAAACACTGTAGGTGCTACTAAAAGCAGATACATTAGAAATAATTCCATTTATTTGATAGTTCTTAGTTTGCACAAGAGCTAATTTTTAAAATGTCTTTGCAGCATAATTGGCATTACTCTATTGTAACTTTCACTATATCCATTTCCTACCAAGGAAAGTTATTTCTCATAATGATGACAACCCTGTACATCACAACACAGAAGAAAAAAAGTGGATGAAGAAAGTGGACTCCACTATTCAAGCAAACAGTGCCTGAATTTCAGGGACCCTTCTATGTTGCCGAGTAATACAGCAAGCCCAGCTGACACCACTTCAGCTTTTATGTTTTCAGCCACCTGGTCAGTACAGACATCCCACGAGAAAGTTTGAAGAGTCAAGATCAATTCTAAGGTGCTATCCAATGCCACCACACCTGAAGTGATCAAAATAATATGAACAAAATGAATTTTATTGGCCACTGTAGAGTCACAGCTTTCATGACAAGCAGGAGTTTGGCCTGAAGAAGCTCTCCACCCAAGCATGCATCCATCTCATTACAAGACTTGTGTTTTGGTGATGTTCTGCAACAGTCAGTTGACCCTATCTGTTCCAGGCTGCAAGTACACAACTAGAAACAACATTTGAGAAAGGTGCCATGTCATGTTGAACAGCAGTTAACACAAGGGTCATGCTCCTGTCAATCTGTATTCAGAGGCCTACAATATGCAGAACCATTATAGGTTTGTGGTAATTATGTTTTTCTCTACCAATCCCTTATAAGGTCAGCTTTAACAGAAGCTATTATTATTTAAGAGTTTGGAAATGAGTCAATTGGTAAGGGGTTCCCAACGTTCTGTTTCTAGGGTGTTTTGCTTCTTACTGTGTGTATATGGCTCACACATAGTATTTGCAAGCACTGCTAGCTGCACAGACTTGTTCCACGTTTCCCCATCGCCAACATTTTACATCTTTTTAACCTCTGTCATTCCCTTGCACTGAATCTTAAATCGCACTGATTTCCTTTGCTGGAAATCGTAACAGGGACAACAACAAAATCAGACTTTACTGTGAACAGACTTAAATTGATTTTTCAAAGGGATTTAGACAAGTAATTCCCCTGGCACCTAGTACAAATCCTTGTCAATAATTAGGGCTGTAATAAGAACAGGATGTTCTCTTCAAGGCACTATCAAAAAGAGCAAAATGCTTGCCTTAGGGAGGCCTGATCCAAGCCTGGCTGTGCACATCCCTTCGCCCTGTGCCAGGACCTGACAAAAGTACTTTTTGGTTGCCTAGTCCCACACCCCCACCCAGCAGACAGCAGGATCCCAAAGGGAAGCAAAGGAGGGGTGCCCACCAGATACCACCATGGTTCACTGCAACTCTGCGAATGCTACTGTCAAGACTTCCCTTAAATATAAAAACTTTAGAAACATGTGTTCTCCCACATAGATTCCAAACCATTGTTCATTTACATTTTAAGTCAACTTTAATTTACTTATGTGATAAAACAGGTTCCTTTATTACCTTGGTATTACAACGTAGAATCATAGAAGAGTTTGGGTTGGAAAGGACCTTAAAGATCATCTAGTTCTAACTGCTCTGCCATGGGCGGGGGAAGGGAAACCTGTCCTTGGGTGGGCTTGAACCACCAACCTTTCAGTTAACAGCCAATATGTTTCATAATTTCTGTTAACAACTGCTTTCAAGCCATATTATACTAATTGTGTGTTCTGGCCAGCTAATAATTTAATCACTGATAGCCAGTAAATGAGTGATTTCCCACTGGTGCAACCTTCTAGCAACAAGTTATAAAAGTAGCAAGGAAACTGAAACACAAATTAAACTGCCAAACATATACTTAGGAGTGGGAATAACTCCAGAATGAGATACTTACTGACTAATACATGCTCATTCATAAAATTAACAGCTTTCAGGATCACCTTAATTAGAAGAGAAGATTGTTTAAAACACAATCTCTCTAAGAATTTAACTTCACTGAAGAAGTCAACACGTTTTTTTCCTCTTTAAATGTAAGTATTCATTACCAATTTTGTGTAGAATAGTTCAATTGTTAGCTGTAAATATGAAAAGTCCTAGAAGGATCATCTCATTAACTACTTAACCACACAAAACCAAAATCATAAAAAATCCTGTTACTTGACAGAAGTCTTTACTAGAAAACTGTTGGCTATTGAGTGCATCCAGCAATACTGAGCTGTATTTCACAGCTCATAAGTCGTTTGGGTTGAAACATAAAAATTTTAGGACTTTTGTCACTAAAAACATCACCTGGGAGCCATCCCTCTACATGCCTACTACTGAATTAGAGCATCTGTGACAAAAAATGCAATTGCTTATTACCTAACAGTAAGAGTGTGTGTACATCTTAGAGTTACCTGATTTTTATTTTTTAAACAACAGCACATTTCATTTGTGCTTGGCCTAAGTTTATCTATATAAAGTATAAAAGGTTTACTTACAAGAGTTCGAGACTAAGAAACTGAAAGAGCCACGAGGAACTGTAAAAGAAAAGCGTTAAGTGCTTTCAAGGACACAAGAGTGGCATTTGAAGCACATCAATGCTGCCGAGGCACAACTGTGATGGAAATAATTGAGAAGAAACACAATAGAATCTCTTACTACAGTTAGTCTATGGTTAAATTCACTTTACCAATAAATCTCAAGTTCTTGGTACCTACATTTACAGTGCTTTCCACATGGAGGAACTTCTGTTATCAACTGTCATTATAACACAGCTTTCTAAAGACCATTCAACATGATGTCAAAACTGGGGCTTGACTGTATGACTGAGTGACATTTGAGTCGCAGTACCTGTAACTAAGTATTACGTGCAGCATAAATCTTCCATGTCAAGTATTCCTAAGCACATGAACGGATTTGCTTCTACAAATGGTTTAGTTTGTTTTGTTTTAGCAACTCTTCCAGCTGTACAGCTGCTGTCTCTAAACACGACCAGTATGAGCATTCTGTCAGTTCTACCACTATCTCACTCACCAGCTATTATAGCATAGGAAATGTTATTGCTTTAAAGCAGGATAACGTTTCTTTCAAAAAGGTCTGTTAGAAATTTCTGACTACAGCCACAGAAGCAAGTAGGAACTTTCTCTTTTACCATCAAACCCCAAATAGTTAGGTTCCCCATTTTGGAGCAACTGATGCAAACTGCATGAGGCATCTACACCTCTTTCATCATCAAAAACTGAGCAAATCTTGTCTAGAAGTGGAGGGATTTCTGTCTGTTGTAAACAGAAGCAATCCACATTTTTTTCTTATATATGCTTTTCATGTGGCTTTTCCCCGGAAAGGGTTTCTGCAGCAATGCAGTGGCTCTTGTCTCATCACTGGGGCATGGATACACAAATTTATTGGAGAGGGGAAAAGGAAAAAGCACAACCTGGAAAATGTCTTCCACCCAAGCAGCAACCCAGTTGACCCTACTTATTTGGGGGCTGCAAGTATAACCAGAGCACAAAGCGATACAGATTTTGGTTTAACATTCTTCCTTGAGAAATGATTATTGATACTACAAATACAGGCATGTTCTGTGGTTTGCTCCACAATGATCTTATGGACAACTGTTGTGGTTTAACCCCAGCCAACATCTAAGCACCACGCAGCCACTCACTCACTCCCCCCCACCCAGTGGGATGGGGGAGAAAGTTGGCAAAGAAGTAAAACTCGTGGGTTGAGATAAGAATGGTTTAATAGAAAAGAAGAAACTAATAATGATAATGATAACACTAATAAAATGACAACAGCAATAATAAAAGGATTGGAATGTACAAATGATGCGCACGGCAATTGCTCACCACCCGCCAACCGACACCCAGCCAGTCCCTGAGCGGCTATTCCCTGCCCCCACTTCCCAGTTCCTATACTAGATGGGACGTCCCATGGTATGGAATACCCTGTTGGCCAGTTTGGGTCAGGTGCCCTGGCTCTGTCCTATGCGAACTTCTTGTGCCCCTCCAGCTTTCTCACTGGCTGGGCATCAGAAGCTGAAAAATCCTTGACTTTAGTCTAAACACTACTTAGCAACAACTGAAAACATCACTGTTATCAACGTTCTTCGCATACTGAACTCAAAACATAGCACTGTACCAGCTACTAGAAAGACAGTTAGTTAACTCTATCCCAGCTGGATCCAGGACAACCACCAACATGGTTAGTTTTCCCACAGCTGAAAAAGGCCAAATAGCATCAATAAAAACCATTTAAGACATCAATGGACATTCCAGGTCTCAGAGACAGTATTCACAGGTGAAAAAATTCAGCAATCCAGTAGAGGGAAGCTAAATCCTAACAAACTACTAAGGAGATGAAAAAAACAATGCACTCCTAACTGTAACACCACTAGAGGAATTACAACTCCTAAATGCTATCTAGTATAAAATAATTAACGTTTCTGTTATCTATTAACTCTTGTGACTGCTACTTGCTGATCCCTGGAAATTGAGCTGAAAAGGAGACTTGGCATATTCTAATCTTTAGATAATGCCCAGAAGCATTTGGTCTGGGGCCCAGGAAGGTTTCTGTAGTATTCCTGGCTTTATCACTAGCCTGCTGGGTGACCTGGGACAAGTCACCTAACTTGAAGATGTCTTTGAGAACACCTGTACCCATCATGAAGTGGTGTGCAAACACCTACAACTGTCCCACCTAGTAGTGTCCCGTGCTGTATACACGGCCTTTCAGTGACAAAAGCACTCTTCTGGTGCAACCAGAAACCAGTTGACATACCAGTCCCAGACCTAGGAGACAATACAGTGCTTGGCAGGCGAAGGTGTCAGATCACAGCAACAGTGTTGGTCCTTATTGATATTATTCCCACAGAGCTCAAGCAGGGGTTCATCGACATTCCTGGTAGAAATTGTCCTTGTGGAGGCCCTGACAGAAACCCCTTTGTGGGATGAAGAGGGCTAGGAGCTCATGAGACTTAAAACTTAAACATCACCCCCCCAACAGGGAGTGATTTATCAGCCTTTTTACCTCATTCCCTGCTCCAACTCCAGCAGAGAACCCTCTTTGGTGCCATAAGGGTATTAAACTTTAACAAAGGCAGATAGTCCAGTGGGATTTAGAGTATGTAAGAATTAGGTAATTTCAGATTTTTATCAGTGGATATTATAACAAGATACTGTCAGGGCAGAGCATCTACCTGCAGGAGAAGGGACTGGAAAAATTTCAAGGTAACAAAAAAAAGGAGGGTTATAAACATAGTTGAAGAAAAAAAAAAAAAGAAAAAAAAAAAGGACAAGATGAGGGTGGAAGAAATGCATAAGAATAATGACTCCAAAACTTTTTCTGGGTCTGTACTTCCCTGTTCAGAGAGGCACAGCTGAGACAATGTGGCTGGCTCTGTGACAAATGTGAAAAAATAAGCCAATTTGAGCTGGTTGTTAGCAGTCGGAGCACAGCATCTCAGATAAATGAGTGTCTGCCTCAGGTATGGCAGCAGATCTTCCTGAACCATTCCTGAGAGACTTGCCAGGATTGCAGCAGCCCTTAGCCATCAAAAGCAGTAAGAAAGTTCTCTTCAATCTCCCGTCCCTGTGGTAAAAGGTGACCTTGGAGCAGGATTTTCTTCTTCTTCATGCCCTCTGCTCCTCATACCAACTCCATCCTTCCTCCTGTCTTAGAGCTAGACATGTTGTCTTATTTAACAGTAGATAAAACCAACACTTTCCCCAGCACAGTTGCTCAAACTGATCTGTGTGGGTTGTCACACCTCCAACTGTATCACTGTCTTTAACTCGAAGTGGTATTTTCAGCCTGATCTGAGGTTTGCCAGAAGTCCCAGTTTGGCTCGGAATCTCTCGTCTGTCTATCCTCATTTGAGCCAGCGGCCCCTTATCAGGGAACAGTGTGCAGAGAAGAGTCCTGCAGTACCCTGTGCCTGCTTCCCTCTCCAGCCATCACATCTACTGTTTTCTCCCTCAAATAAATATTTCACCTGCTGATGCTGCTCCACCAACTACTTCCCCCCCACCACCACCCAAATGTGAAGAAAAACAAACTTGTAAATCCCACCAAGAAAATGAAAACAACAGCCATAGTAGTACTGTTCACCTACCCTTGCCTTCAAAGCCTTAGAAAGTAAGAACAACGTCTTTGGCTCCTTTCCTAATTCCACAGTAAAAGGAGCCACATAGAGCAATGCTTGTCAAGGGCTAAGGAAGGCAGCTTGGAAAAAAAGAAGAAAAATATAGAAGGAATGAAAAAGGACCATGGGCAAAAAAAGCATATAACTCCTTAAATCCTGAGAGAAAGGAAAGGACCTGACATTTCCTCTTAAAGAAGAAACAGAACTATGGGCCTGTTGACCACTTCTGACCAACCACACAGGGCCAAGAAGGTTTCTTTCAAGGGCCAAAACTGCACCAAAAGATGGAAGCAGCTGCATGTATGGAACTAGAGGTCCTCTCAGCAGGTCAGTGGGCAGGCAGGCATCCATACTCCAAGATCTCTTGTGAAACATTCCCTATTCAAAACTTCCTTCTGTTCTGAGGCTGCACTGTGGTTTCCTATGTAAATGCTCATATCACCACACCGCACATAATGGACTATGCGATTTTCAAGCAACAAAACGGTATGATTTCCATGGCAATAGCAAGGAATTGGCAAGCCTGTTTGATAGACTTGGTCTGGTGAGAAAGTTTTTGAGAAAAATAAAACAACTGAATCTCTCAGCACTAAGGTAGCGTAAAATTCTCCACATTGCTTATCCTGTTTACCAGCAGGCTCAGGAACTTCTCCTTATTTGGAGACCTGCACCAGAAAAACTTACTTATTAATGGTAACATGCCAAGGCTGCACTTGAGCTAGTCACTGTACCAGTGTAAGGTCAATGAATACCTGCTTCAAATAATTTACAATACTTCTTTACAGACAAAACATTTAGTATTTCAAATGGGAGTCCAAGCTCCTTTGAGGATGCCACACAACAAATTTCTATCGGTTGCTGTGATTTTAACTTTACACTCCAAATCACTATAACACAAGCCAACTCATAACTACTTCTCCCAAAAAGCAGTCTTCGCATAATCAGATTACAAAATATGATCCCGGTTACATGTGGGGACTGAGACAAATGGAGGTAATATGATTCACCCACGGCCACCCAGCAGATCAGCGACCAAGTCAGCAATAGAAGCAAGCCCTGGTGTTCTGACTCTGCACTCTCTTCTCAGCAGCACTGAACCTGTCAAGAGGAGAAGAGAACCTTACGGGAGGATTTGAATCACTTGGAGATGACCTGCAAATAATCCATGCTTAAACAAAAATGATTCTTGCAGAGATCTGCTTTTATAAATATGCAGGCTTGTTTTCCTCTTTCATTTTCTTTCAGCTTCTGAGAAGACTTCAGCAATCTCAGCCTTATGGGACAGGGATTGGCTTGTGGCCACAGATTTCACACTTGGTTTCATGAGCAAAATCTAAACAGGCCTCAATTGCAAAGACCGTTGTGAGCAGCTGAGCTGCAGATGGATTTCTGGGGAGGGCAAGAGAGGTAAGAATTTAAAAAAAAATAATATACGTATCAAACATTTAGAAACACTTAAGAGACTGGAAAAGCAACTGCCTGTATCACGTTTAATGTTTCAAATGGTTTTGCAGCTGGAATAGTAACCTTCTAGTGTTAACATTGAATAGTTTGTGCCACTCAACTGATGGAAAACTGTAAAATATATTTAACCTGTAGGAAAGAAAAATAACTTTCCAGAGTAGTGTTTTGGTGTGGTGGGATTTTTTTATATTTTATAAAAATAAAGCCTGAAAGAATGGTAATGACATTAGCTACACATTAGTTTCCAAACATTAAATAAACTCTCATCTAAGAGCAAGCACCAGCAGTAACTCAGCAGTTTCATTTCATAGGGGCTTATGCAATCATGTCGAGTTTTGATCCACACAGGCGCATGCCTTGCAAGCATTCATTGAAGTGTCAAAGCCCCATGTCTCAGAGTTAAGTTACCAACCAAACAACAGTTTAAATTCATCAAAAGCAGGCATTAAATTTAATGGGATTTCAATTACTAATGGACCAAAATCCAAGCCCTACAATCCTCTCAGAATGTAAACAAGCCTACAAACCCACAAGTAGGCCCATCTCATTTTGAGATCAGAACCAAGTAAAACAAACAGCAAAATTAAATCTTGCATTTTTCCAGCTCTGGACAAGCCTCAAGGCTAAAAATCTTTGCAGTTCTTACAGGCACATCACAGAAAACAGCATTAAAAAAAAGAACAAGAGTGTATAAAATTAAATTAAGAAACAACCAAGTATAATACTCTGTAGTGGCGTTCACCTGGTACAAATCCTGCAGCCACTGATAGATATCATCCTAGGACCTCAGGGCTATGATACTTGAACTAACGTGAATGAAAATATACAAACTTTTTGTCTGTAGCTAGCTTTTGTGTTTGGCCACAAAAGGAGACATGCACACACAAAATCAAAACCGAAAAGAGGTTATGGATAATGAGCATTATGGGCAGAGAAGTAACAGACAGTACAATCTAATGTAATATCTAATGATATTACAATCTAATGCAATAAAAAATAAAAATTAAAAAAAAAAAAAGAAAAAACTTCCTTATATGTCACAACAGAACTGCAGTGGTGTAGAAGAGAAAATAAAAATAGAGATGCTGAACAAGTAGTGATGGCAGTAGTTGGTGCTGCCAGAAGGTATGGCTCAACCCCTTCCCAGAACATATTTGTGTTAATCATAAACATCAGAGTGAATCATTTCACTAAGCCAGCAGTCTAAGCTGTAACTCTTCAAAAGTATTTGGGCTTAGCAACAAGTAAGACAATACATGTTATCCGAGTCATGGAAACACCTTGAGAATTTTTAAGCATACAGAGGTAAAGTAAGAAAGCCACATGGAAATTAATTTACTGTACTAGAGATAAAATTATTGGCTTCTATGACACAGGCACATTACTTTTATGACTGATTATGTGTCCAAACAAAGTTTTTATGAAAAGCATTTAACATGTCTGACAGACACATACGCTCCACCATTTAAGTTATAACCCCATAGTACAGACACTAGTTATTAGGTGGAAATTATGGGATCTCAGTGGTATTTCTGCCACATGGCAGCCTTTATTTTGTTTAATTTAACAATAAACTCATTATATTAACTGAATTCAATAGAAACAGCAGGGGGAATCCTGTTAATTTAATCTTGAACATCAGAGCACCTCTGAATGTGCTAAAAGAACGAACACAGAAGGAATTAGAGGAATGGTTTCATAAAGAGGAAGTTTCCATTTCCTCAGAATGCTCATACTGAATTTAAAATGACTATGTCTGATTTGATATTAAATGGTTTAGACATATGGTTACTGTTTGAGACAGGATACTGGGCTTGATTTGACCTAGTATAGCCCTTGTTACATTTTTTAGTATGGAGAAACCCGATATAGCGGTTGCCATAAAAAGGTACCACTTCTACCCCTGTTAGCACATGGGTAATATCAGCAATGCCATTCTTCTTCCTCCTTTGAATGTGGAAGGCAAGAAGCCTCAAACACATCACGGCTCAGACAGCAGCTATTAGTTAGCAATGATCATCACACTGGTCTCTTCAAGTGGCAAACCTTTGTTACCAGGGACAAAGTCTTTGGGTTGAAACTCAAAGGACTACTCTTAAATTAATTCACAAGGATTACAGCAAGCTCCACAGGTTTCTCCACTGTATTAATTTGTCTTTCTTGACTTTTGTATTGGAAGAGCACCCTGGAGCATCTGACAAACCCTCCTCTTCCTCTTTTTATTTTATTCACTTATTCAAGAAACCTGCCACTCCCTGAAAGTAGCTGAAGCAGCAAGGGAAATGGGCATACCTCGATGCATTCCAATGCTTTCTATAAGCAGAACCAAGAAGAAACGCTTGGCAGCAGACAGTTAATAAACATCCACATTAATTACTTACATAGGTACTTCCTCTGCTTCATGTAGGTGGTAGCTGCTGATCCCTGAACACTTGTGCGTATCCAAGCACTTGGACTTGGACTCCCAAATCAGAAACAGAAAGCAGTGTGAAAGGTGGGGTGTGGTGAGGTGAAGAGCAGATGGGACTATGCTTTGAGATGAAAAGTAACATTCAACAACACCAAAGGGAAGGGTTAGAAAGGTTTCTTCCTGCACATACACTTGCCCTGACACAGGAGTAGAAGTCAATTCCACTCATCACGCTGTTCTCAGCCATGGCCACCAACAGCATCTACCTGCCTCCTGTACTACTGTCAAGATAGAATCTAGACACCCACAGCCAAAACATCCAGAGGTAATGTAGATGACCCAAAGACACATTTATAGACCAGTGAGGATAACAAGCTCTGGCAGGTTTCTGATAACTTACAGATCTGCCCAAAACAACATTCTCAAAATTGAAACTTAATGAACAAAGCTGATTAACTGCATAAGAAATTGCAGTTATCTTACCTGTACACACACACCTGCAACAAACTGACAACAGTATAAGGGGTTCCATGGAAGCTGGTGATTTGATCAGTTGTCTTTTTGGAATGAAATTCAAGTTAACTTTGATAATGGATATTACCAGATGGAAGAAAAGACACTACCTCTGCTAGATCCTGGATTAACCATCAATCTTCTGAGATACACAGACATCATAAGATAAGCAGTTTGTTCAAATCTTTCACAATATTCAACAGAAGAAATTCAGCTGTGAGTTTTCATAAATTTGCAGCCTGAAGAAAACACTCGGCAGCAGCCGATACAGACCATTCTCAGAAGGGCAAGCTTATGGGCTTCTGGCATCGCTAAGCACATCACTGCAATTAACTCTGAAAAACACAGCAATTTTTTTTTCCATGCTTTGTGGGCATCTACTAATTAAGCCTCAATAAAGCCACAGAAGCCACAGTGAGAAAAGTATTATTTACACGTTTTCCAGTAGCAGAAAGAGAGAGAGAGACAGGTTATAAGCCTTTCACAAAGTCACGTAACAATCTGGTCACAGAGCTATTAACAGATGCCTGGATTTCTGAGTCCTCCATCCCCTGTTCCCTTGGCATATAACACCACTCCTCTTAGCTTCTAATTTTGTGCAGAAGACATTTTTGAGAAGGTGCTGTCGAGTATTAAAAAAAAAAAAAAAGAGACATTGGTAAGGAGGATTTTTCTCTGAACTAAAGAAACAGGCCTCACCTATTCTGGCCTCCAGGCAGAGCCAAGCCTTGTTCTTTAAATCCAGATGCATAGACTCCTTAAGAAAGGCTGACCAGAATGAAATGACTCTGGCATTCTGTGCACAGCCTGATTTGAGGGAGGGCAGGAAAAGCAAGGTAGGAGAAGGAGAAGAGGAAGGAAGAACACTGACACTAGGGGAGAAGTGAAACCAGAGGCAAAACCCCAGTCTCTAGAGGAACAAGTTTTGTACTTACTGTGCTCTTTTTACATTTTTTTTTTTAACTATAAACCCCCCAAAATTATCATGTTACTACTTCTAAGGAACACATTCCCTCATTCTAAGGTTTGTCACTCAGAAGAAAAGTTTACAAAGGGTTGTTTCTGCTTGGAGCAGGAACAAAACCCCAAATTCATAATGGCTGCATTATGAAACTTCAGTGTAGGAAAGTTCACATATATTTAAGAAATCTGGGCACCTTAACTCTGAACAGAAATTATCAGATAGGACAGAAATACATATGAAACACTGGTGGTTTATGAAAGGTACAGAATATATACCTGCTTATCCTTTCACACGGGAAAGGACGTGAGGAGATCCAGCTGAACATAGATAACAGCAGGCAGAACTCATTGCCATAGGTTATCACAAAGACCAAAAGATTAGGAGAAACTCTTAGACTTTGTATAGATGATTAATACTCCCCCTGTCAACAGGGTGAGATAAACTGTTTTGCTATGTAGGGTCTTTGTATCTTTTTCTGAAATGGTGCTGTCAGAGACAAACAGTGACCTGATCTGATGCATCTTCATAACACCACACTAACTCGAAGGAGGGAACACCAGATGATTAGTAAGGGCAGTAAGACAAATCTATTTTCCTCCTTTTGACCAGAAACTCCTTTCCTTATTTCCCGCTACTGCACAACGTTTATTGCTCATGATATTTTATCATACTTTCCCTTTGGGCAATTTGTGCAGTGTTCCATCTATGCTGGCAATGAAGACTGTATGCTGCCTTTTCTAAATGGTTGCAGATCACAGAATCCTTTGTGTATGGCCATGTCCCAAGACTCTATACAACCCCTGACCTACAGGATCCTGCTTCACAGATGCCACAAGAAAAAACATGGAAATTTTTCAACCCTTCTGAATGTCTCACAGACACTTAGTTTGTAACACACAAGAAAACAACCTTTTTTCTTCTCTATTTCTGAGATTTTCTTCCATTATGTAAATTACGTATTATACTTGTGCTCGTATTGACGGTGTTTCTTGACAGAGAAAAGATGAATTTGCTGTTAAACATGCAAGATATAACATCCACTAACAAAGAAAATATGAAGGCAAAGAAGAATTTCTACTATTTTACCAAGCAAAAAAATATTTTTTATTCTTGTTTTGTAGAGTAAGCTTGTGACCTTTTCTCCTCCTCAAGGCTACTTACGCTCCTGCATAATCCTGGATACCTGCAAATGCCTCAACAAGCATCAGTCAGGATATTTGTTTGGAAAAGGCCTTAAGGCCAATGCAAGGTGCAGGGATCAAGCAGAATTCTTTCAAGCCAGCTCCAAAGTGATCTTAATAAAACTGATGCATACATCAGAAACACGGGCAAAAGGCACATGTAAATTAACTGCAATGCTAAAAGCCTTGTTCTGTTGAATTCTGTCCACAACACTGTCCACAACTGGTATAGCTTCTTAATCCATGGCTTCCTGATGAGCTGTGTAAAAGTACAACCTTAGTACCAGTCTTTTACTACAGTAAACATACTTGAACACATGACTGTAGCGTAATAAATTAATTCATGGCTAAGCCCATGCCCTTTGCCACAGTTTCTCTGTCTGTCTTTAGATAACAGGATAAAATTATGTTAAAATGATTACAAAGCCTTTTTCAAAGCTCAAAGGCTATATAAGAACCATAAGACTAAATACAGAATACCAAGGCATGGTGAACAGAAGTAGATCTAAAAGATCCGATGCATCCATCTCTGTCTTGATTCTATTAGTGTTCTGCCAGGGCAGAATCTGGTCACAAGTTCTCTTCATTAAACAAAAGAAACAGAACGGTAGAAATGTGTTTTGTGCTGTTAAGGTGTGTAACTGATAATGAAAAACAAAGTTCCTTCAAAGTCAGAGTATGGGGACATGTACCTTTCTTGTGTGTACAGTCAGACTCCTGGAAGCCAGCCTGCCAACATCCTTTGCCAGCGTGACTTTGCATTTTGATATATTTGATGATATGCTTTTGTTGTGGTTTAACCCCAGCCAGCAACTAAGCACCACGCAGCTGCTGCTCATTCCCCCCCGCCCCCCCCCCCCGCCCCAGTGGGATGGGGGAGAGAATCAGGGGAAAAAAACAGTAAAACTCGTGGGTTGAGATAAAGACAGTTTAATAGGACAGAAAGGAAGAAAATAATAATGATAATACTACTAATAAAATGACAACAATAATAATAAAAGAATTGGAATATACAAAACAAGTGATGCATAATGCAATTGCTCACCACTTGCCAACCAATGCCCAGTTTGTTCCCGAGCAGCGATCCTCCCAGGCCAAATCCCTCTGGTTTATATACTGGGCATGACATCACATGGTATGGAATACCCCTTTGGCCAGTTTGGGTCAGCTGCCCTGGCTGTGTCCCCTCCTAACTTCTTGTGCCCCTCCAGCCTTCTTGCTGGCTGGGCATGAGAAGCTGAAAAATCCGTGACTTGGTATAAACACTACTTAGCAACAACTGAAAACATCAGTGTTATCAACATTGTTCTCATACTAAATCCAAAACATAGCACTCTACCAGCTACTAGAAAGAAAATTAACTCTATCCCAGCTGAAACCAGGACAGCTTTGAAAGATACAGCTAAACCATGCCAGACCATAATGCAGAGTTTACTAATTTATTAATTTGCACAACTGAAAGGAAAAGAAATAAAAGCAGCCAGATTAATCAACACATGAACTTCAAACACTGCTAGCTCATCTCTTATGGAACTTTTTAGTAAGAACATCTCTGCATGCAACTGCTGTGTGCTACAAACCAAAAAATGTTCTGAGGCTTTACCTGAGTGACCAACAGATACAATAAACTGACAGCACTCCCATTTCCTGAGCTCAATTTTGTAAGTAATTTCCTTTCAATGTTAAATTTTAGAACGATTTAGTTTTGAACCCAAATCTACATAACTAAACATAGACCAATTTTGAGCATTAAACAGATAAAGTAGAAGACAGCTATGTAAAACCTCCCTATTTCAATTGACTTCTAAAATACTGCCTGACTTAAAATGGACAGGCCACCAAGTATTTTACAATTCCCAGCTTAGCCTGCTTCTATCATTTTGGAGCATAAATTTAAGAGCAAAGCATTAGAGAGTTTTTTCTAACTTTCCATCACAGTTATACTATATGCACTGTCTTGCAGTCCCCTCCACAGACACGTTTATCAGCAGCTCTGAGAGATGTGCATGCTGGATAGATTGACTGAATACACTGCAAAATTTATTTTTTCACCCAGTATTAAGTGCACATCAGACTGCATTAGAGTCAGTATGCTAAAGATTTCTGAACACCTATTTGACAAGCCATATGTTAATTCCCCAAAGGTCAGAGTAACTATTTTGGAAAAACATAGTTCTCTGTTTAAATAAGTAACAGCCAAGCAACACAATTATGAAATAACGGCATCATTTCCAAACAATCTATATATTACGCATGAAATTAATACAAAAGATTGATGAGATTTTGTGCATAATTTCTCACAATTCCAAAATACTGCCTTTTAAAAGTTAATAGTAATTCTTAAAACATGCACTACAAGAACATATGCCACCATATTTCCAACATTTGGGAGCACATGTGCTACAATAACAACACTCCTTTGCTATTAAATGCTAAAGGCTGTTTAGTGATAAATCCAAATAAAACCCACTAATTGCAGTAGGAACAGTGATTTATGTTCACAAAGAGACACATGACATTGAAAAATGTTACATGTAATTTATAATAATTGCAAGAAGAAAACCATATTTCATTATAGGCCAGTAAAGCCTGGGCTAAATTCAAAGCTAGCTCAGGTTGCTCAGGGCCACAGCCACTTGAGTTTGAAAGTCTCTAGGGATGGAGATCCAACACCCTCTCTAGGAAACCTGTTCCAGTGCCTGACTGCTCCCATACCCAGCAGGAATCGCCCTTACTGCAAGTGTAGACTGCTGCCTATTGTCCTTTTGCTGTACACATATCTGAGAAAGTTTGCCTCTTTTCTCTATAGCCCTCCATAACAAAGCCGAAGAATGCAATGAGATCCTACCCTGTACTATAACCTTCTTGCTTTCTCCTGAGCAGGCTGAACATACCCAGCTCACTTGGCCTCTCCTCATGGGCCAGTGCTGCAGCCCCCTGACCATCTTAACAGCCACAGAATCCCTCCTTCATAGTTGAGGTTGGAAGGGATCTCTCCTCCTCTCCCCTATATTCTGTCTTTCCGTAGAATGACTTTAAAAGATTTTAATTTTGTCCACTATACAATGGCAAAAATTTTGAAGTCTTCAGGTGGCTCCTGGGAATCACCCCATCCTCTCTTCCGGGCGATTCACTACTAGTTCTTAAATCCTACACCGAAGTCTGAAGTCTGTACTTCCAATCCTCCCAGTCACACTGCAGCACTAAAAATGTGAAGGACTGAAAAATGTGAGGGAAGTATCAACTCATACATGCCACCTGCCTGAGTCTGCTGACAGTCTAAAACAATATTTGCATACTATGAAGGGTCTAATTGATTTCAGGGGGTCACTAAAGTTGATCTTCAAGGATGACAATTTAAATGCCAGTGCAACTAATTATTTACAGCTGATAACAGCTATAGCCAACTGGTGTTAACTATCAGTCCAAAAAAACTCTCCAGGTGACCCACAACAATTTTGTATTTATATGGACTGAAGAAAAGAAACTCAAAAGCCACTCATTTCCTTCCTGACAAATTTTACAGTGCAGTTAAACTTTGGTAGTACAAAGAAAAGAGAACAGCACAATCAAAATAAATTCCAATCATCAATTATACATAGAGCATTGGGAGTTGGAATCAAATCTCTCACTTTTTTTAGTACCGCTTATTTACTGTGGGAGTTTCTTTTCCTTTTCCCTCTCCTTTTTGTGCTTAATCTGGAAGATTTTCATTAGTAAAACATTAATTTTTTATGCTCTATTTTCTGCATTCTTCTCTTACGTTTTAGTTTCATTTAAGACAAGAGCAGGATCTACAATCACCCTCCAGCTTTTTCAACCCTCGTATAATAGGTTACAAGCAACA
Source organism: Haliaeetus albicilla (assembly GCF_947461875.1). Taxonomy (NCBI): domain Eukaryota; kingdom Metazoa; phylum Chordata; class Aves; order Accipitriformes; family Accipitridae; genus Haliaeetus; species Haliaeetus albicilla. The sequence continues at coordinate 9,861,413 of NC_091494.1, read as the reverse complement.
CATTCATTATCATCATCCAGATAATTAGAATGTCTGTCTGTAAATATAAAAGCAGAAATGTTACCTCAGAAGAACACTCACCAAGGAGGGGACACTTCGGAGTTCACGGGTTTTGAAACTAAGCTCATATTTTACTACGCAGATATGAAAATAATTTTCAGAACTTATTTTTACAGAATTCATATGGTGTAGAATGCACTTACAGAGAAGCTGCTCTGAAAGCCTTTTGTCTGAAAAGGGCCCCTATGGAAAAAGCTCTTTGATTGCCTTGGACGAGATGACGTTAAAAAAAAAAAAACAATTGTGAATGTCAGGAAGCACAAAGTTAATATAGAACTAAATTACTTAAACACAATGCAGTCAGTTTTTATTCAGGAGCAAACCCAGCTATTTTCAGGCAAGTTTTCCCACAGCCACAAAAGATTAGAGATGCAGGAGCTGAGTCAAGACTTACAACTGTGTGCTGTCCTAGACTTGTAAAGGCAAAGCAGGTATTGCATACCTCATGCATGTGCTATATTGTCTTCAGAGAAACTGAAGCTCAGTGCAGAGGAGGGAGCAGGAAGGAATCCAAGTTCTAAACAGGCCCAAATCCTTGACTTAACTTCACTATTTCTGAAGTATTTACCTTGCTGCAAATCTTTACTTGCACATGCTTGTTGAGATGTAAACATTTACCTCATCGACAATCCAAAGTATTTCTGTCTACATTGTGATTATCAACACGAAATGTATCTGATTTTATAAGGCACTGTATAGACAGAATCATAGTCAATTCATCTACACAGGAAACGTGGCAATCCTTATCCCCTGTTAGTTATGCCAGTATCATATAGTGGTTAATCCAGTGTTAGCAACTCCAGCTGATGAAGCCACATCATCTGGAAGACATGGTGCTGTACTGGCTCGGCTGATTTCACACCGCTATAGAAACAGTATGCCAGTTGGTAGCTTCCCAGATGAGTTCAATTGTGCTCCATTTGTAGCGGAAGTAGACTAAAGAAACTAGTGATACAGAGTTTAAGAGGTTGCACTGTTTAGAACCCCTTTGCATTTATCTGGGAATACTGTGGAAGGGAGGATTCATCCTGTTCCTGACCTAACAGAGGAACACATGTTTCTAAGGCATCTGACCAAGACGATGGATGAAGTCCAGTTAACTTCAATATTGCAAAATCAAATCCTTAATTCACCAGCTTGCCAACTTGCCAAAGCTCAGCTGCCTGTGATGTCTACACAGATGAAAGCAGTCAGATATGTAAATGCAAAGAAGTAAAATTATTTGCCTGCAGATGAGAGATTGTAGAAGATTTTATTCATCCTTCTTGATTTTTCCTATTACTTAACTGCAGAGACATAAATTAACATTTGACTTTCCTGGTTTGTGCAACTCATCTGTAGCACAAAAGTCAAACTCCTAGTTTCCACCTCAGAGAATCAGGTTTGAAGTCTGTCTAAAAAGAATGTGCCTCCGACTGATCTTTACTAGCCTAAGCACCAGCTGACTCCAAGCTCTTTTCATACTTTTTAAAGAAAAGTTTGAAAAGGTTTTGACATCATCATAATCATGAAATATTTCGATCTCCCTAAGCAAAAAAAAAAAAAAAAAAAAAAAAGACTGAGTTTTGCTGAGTAAAACATACACACTTCTACTGGCACGTTCTTTAAATTGACTATTCAAGATGTAAATCTGCATCTCTTGGACTGAATGCTTGGACTAAGTGTCAACACACACAGATTCTTTTCCCTGCAAGGTAACCCACTTTGTTTCTTTTGCTGACATCCTGCCACTTGTAGATTCCTTTTCTGATTTGAGATAAATGAAAAATTGAACAACCCAGTATGCTTCCATAGGAAAACACTGAAAAGACCTCAGGATTTTCTGCCATTGACCATTAGCAGTACTTTCGAAAACAAATTAGTAAACCAACAACTTTTCACATGCCACAACTAAAATCCAATAACCTCAGACCTTCCCAGAGATCTGTTTTTTTAGCTACTGTTTAAACTCAGAGTGGGACCGAGCTGAAGTTCCAGAAATGAATGCCACATCTGAGTGAGCATCCTGACTGATGATGGCACTCGTAGCAGACTGTATATGCTCAAACTTCAGGGTAAGTTTTGGTGAGTATTAGAACAGTTTGACAGTCTTGCACTTATAGGTTTTAGTTAGAGCAGGAGCTCTAACCTTTAAGCTCCTCTTGCTCACTTGTTTGTGGGAAATATCCCAACAAACTTATGATGCTAAAAAAGAAATCCAAATTTTCCAAGACTGCTTGAGAAAGAAAACTGTATGCACCCATATTTTTTTGCATGCTTATTCCCATAAACCCCAGGGGTTTTGTATACTAATTCACAATATTGACTGTCAATGGTACTTCGTTAAAATGATTATTGCACACAGCACGGCTAACTTTTAAATGTAAATTGTATGCAAATATATGCAATGCCATCTTTAATGCAGATGTAGCAAAAAGTATTAAGATGTGTAGGGCCTAATTAGGTCCTACATCAAAAACTATATATAAAAACTTGACTCCAAAGTATCAGCGAAATAAATTTGAGCTAGAAATCCCAGTGTACACTCCTAGGGAATCAGGGAGTAACTCTTTCTCTGCAACTTCTGAAAGATGAAGAATGCAATGAACTCCAATGAATGTCTTGTCTGTTCTTTCTTCAGACAAAGCACTTTCCTTTTAAGCAAGATGCTGATATAATGGCATGGCTGTTTCATTCTCTTCTATCTCTTGATATTTAAAATGATGAAAGAAAGCCCTCATTTGTTATCCAGACTGTATATGAAAGTCAGGAGTAGGGACACAAAAATTCCTGGGCAATGTAAGGCTAGCCTAAATAAAGGGGAAGAGGGCTGGGGGGTGGGAAAGCATGGCTTATCTTTTCTAAGCCAGGGGCTGCTCAGCACTGGCCCTGCCAGTGGGACTTAGATTACTGAATTCATTGGAATAGAAAAGCACTTGCACATAGCAGACTCCAGAGACAATAATCAGCCTTAGGGACTTGCATTATTAATATACCGAAATAAATGAGGCAGTTGACAGCCTACAGTCGCTGATCAGGTATATAGCACTGAATGGGATTTCCCCCACGTACACACACTTCTTTGCTTTTAAACACTTTTGTTGCTAAAAAGAGAGGCTACATTTTGGGGTGCAACTGGTGAATTCCATGGAAGGCAAGGACTGCAGAGAGCCTGTATATGCAGACTTCAAATAGAAAGGAAATCTATCTTTTATCAGGTTAAAAAAAAAAAAAGCCAAGGAAGACAGACTTATTCCAAGGGTACCAGTCTGAATGCTGAACTGAATTAAAGACAGGTCTAGCATTAGAGAGACCAGAGAAAAATCTGACCGCATCCACTTCCTGGAAAGGAAGCAAGTTTAAACTCTAGTTGCTCATGAGCAGCTATGGAAAAGTAATAAAACCCACTCCACCCTCCAGAGGTACTTGGAGAAAAGGACACACGACTCTCCAGTAAATGCGTATTGCCTTTTAAGGAAGGAGCTAATACCTTCCCTTCCTACCTCAGTATGTACAAGCCTAGAGATGTTCCTTGTCCAACTACAAGCCAGGTGTTTTCTCATACCTTTTCTCCACCCTGCTGTCACCTCTTTTCCAATAGACACCTGGAATTCTCCTTTTAGCTGGGCTGCTTGGAGGCAGCTCCCAACCCCACCCCACAGCTGCCCACGACCATGCCTTTTCCCAAGTCACAGAATGGGGCTGCAATAATTTGGATAGTCAAGTGGACTACAAATCTGCAGAAAATTTGATGCCGCTTGCTTCCTATCTCTAGTGGCAGCCCAAATTCTTTGAGGAAAGAGGCTGCAAATCATTCACTGTGAGATATAAAGCTTGCTTTTCATTTTAATTTTGTTCCATTTCTATCTCTGTATTTCCCTTATATCTATTTTTCCAGTATTATGTGAAAAAAAAAAAATCTGAGGCACCACGTCAGCCTGATCCAAGCCAGACATAACATCCTGCATATGCTGCCCAGGGTATTATAAAAAATGCCTTTCATTTCTCTCCCCCCAGCCCTCGTCACAAGGCCCGTTCCCCTCTGCTGCCCATGAGCCAGCAGCGCTTTCCAGCAGGCTGCACACTGGAATTCCTCGGCTCTCGCATTCCTACAGACACGAACATAGTTTACTGCTCTCAGAGTAGGACGGACTCAGCAAATCTATTCTTTCCATCTTCCAAAAAAGTAGGGTGGGAGTTAATACTGGCCACAGTTCAATTTTTCCTGCTTTAAAAGACACCAGCAAACCCTCTTCAAATCCTGTCTAGGCATTGCATCACCAACAGTGAAGTCAAGCAGCTCACTGCTATGTACCATGCCACCGGATAAAAGAATATCTGGGAAGGCTGTAATTATGAGATCCCTAGAAACAATGCTAAGGATATAAATGAAAGCAAAGCTGCCCAACTGTTCATTTTATTAGTGCACAGGACTGACAGAGGAAAGAAGCGAGCAGAGGAGCTTCAGAAAGGAGATCTTCAGGATATTGGCACCTTTCAGCAGAGGCATCACAGCCGCACAGGCTCTCTGCTGCCTTTGTGCAGACGATTTGCCATTCCTGCATTCTTGCCGACACTGCACCTCTGTTCTGAGCCTTGTATTTGAATTAACCAGGCCCAGAGGATAAAACTTTCAAATTAAACACATTCCTACAGGATTTCAGGCTCATTGTGTATGCACCAAGGAAACATAACATCCTAAAAATAATACGTATACAGAAAGAAAGCACATTTTGCAGGCATATTAAAGTGGAATATGAATTATAAGCAAGCTCATGGGAGAAGACTTCAGATTCCATGCAAAAAGGAGCTTTTGTAAATAACATCATTCTTTGTAAGCTATCACAATTATTGTTTGCCATTTAATTTTGCTCACTAACGCCTCTATCATTGTTGAAATTGTCCACTTTTTTCCCCTATTGAGTTGTAAAGCCCCAGATTTTACAGAATTCAAGCTAACAGCTGTATAGATTACTAATCATGAACTAGAACTTAATTTATATTCATTTCAGTAGATGCTATTTCATGTTTGCTATTTAGATACGTATCTCACCAAGTTGCGATCATTAGAGTACAATGTTCAGAAAATGTTAAAGCTTTTGGTAAGATTTAATCATTGTCAATGCTCCAAGTTTGTGTGTACCGAATTGCATTGAAATCTTAACACTGAAGACTCGTCACATTAAAAATATTCAAATATTGTACTATTGCTCAGTAGTGATTCAGAAAGCTTCAGTAATGGCAACATCCGTTTAGTTTAGAATCTTAAAGCAAAAACTTCAGCATTATTTTTGTGGGGCTTAGCCTTTTAGACACAGATTCACAGGGTCCTGGTATTTCAGATTACTAAATATGACAGAATATTTAAGGGCTTTGCACATTAAGCCCAATAAAAAATTCAAAATCCCTCACTGGAATTAGTAATTTAGCCCCAAGCTAATCACAGATGTTATTCCAGTAGAACCAAAGTCTTCCAGTTGGCCCTCAGCTTAATTTCACTGATTAAAAAAAATTAGTACAAGTCAGTTTGCTTTGCTACAGTGCCTTTACAAGCTAGCTGAAGCTAGTACAGAGAAACTACAATCCAAAAAAAATTATTTTGAGCATCTGAGAAGCACTTATTCCTCTTATCTCTCATATTAACTTATGATTGGCTTTAAACTTGAGTTTGAAATTAATCAGAAGATGGTGAATGGGAGGCTTTTAGTGGCTAGAGCCCTCATTTGAAGAGATAAGGCTTCTACTCCCAGTTTTGTCAAGACGAACTTTCTCTTGCAAGTTACCCCTCCAGGAAGAGTAAGTCAGGAGTTCAAGCTTATGCACTTACACCAGTGGTCTAATTTTCAGAAGCATCAGACAACTCAGGATACACAATCAAATTCTCAAGAGCCGAGAGTGAAATTCAGATCACTTTTAGTGCTTCAATAATTCCTCCCTATATTTTGCAGTTATTGAAATGCAGCACTCTGTGTACAAGAAGCATTCATATGCTAGGACAAATAACAGTCATTAAGTAAAATAAATGTAATAATATAACATCAATAGGTGAAAAATAGCATAATTCCATTCCTGTCAAATGTAGCCAACCTTTTCCAAAGGTCATTGTTTCATCCAATCTGTGTTTAAAGGGCTCTATGAGAAGTGCCTTGCAGTGGACCACAGTTCCTCCATCACAGACTCGATGTCCCTCAAGACTCAGAGCATTTTAGGCAGCAGAAGGATGAGAGACATTATATGACACTAAAAGTACACTGCGGGGGGGGGGAACAACAAACATATTAGAGAGATCCATTTTAAACAACAAAAAAAAGGATGTAGAGTAGGGTCACTCACAGGCAGAACTTTTCTGAACATATCGTACTTTCAGCCCCGCTAGTTAGCAGGAACAGACCCAGAGTGAAAGACACATGCAAATCCTTAACAGAGATCCAAAATTTACACTAGGATGTATGCAGTGAAGTATCATCTATTCACATTGGAGCTATACATGTATGAATAAAGTCTCTCTAACCACAGTTAATGACCAACATTTTTGTATTTCTCTCAAGAATCAGAAATATTTTTTCCAGATGTTTAAACATGGGTATTGATTCAACTGTTTTTAAGCTTTGGCCAGAAGAACCACTTCTTCATTGACACAGAGCTACAGGAAGAGAATTATTATCTGACTAGCTGCTTCCAAATTTTTCTCTTTACCTTATGCAGTAACTTACATAAAACAGGCTGTTTCAGGTATCATACAGGTTCTCAGACCCCAAGTATCTCATATCCAAGAAGAATCATTAATTAAAAAAGTAATTACGGAACTATATATCTCTAACCATAGAATCCAGACAAAGATCTCTACAATGCTTCATATATTACCAATTGTGTATAACCCTTCACAAACTAGCAAAAATAAGAAACGGAAAAGGATCTAAAGCAAATACTATAGCGACACCCAAGAATCAAATACAATGCCAGACACTTTTATTTATTCCATATCTAGAGCTTGGCAATACTGAATCCGTGAATAGGCAACGGAAGCACTTCATACGCTCTGCAACTCATATAACTTGGATTAACAATATTGCATTCTTTCAAAGAACTCGATGCCCTAGAAATCAAGGCAAAACACCATTTAGAAAATCACTACCTATTATGGCACTGTCTGCAATGAGGACCCAGCAATGCCTCCCCCCCCAAGCCTGAGAAAACAGAATGCAAGCAGTGGCATTGCCTAACATGATATGTTTTCTACAAGCAGCTGTACTTGACCGCAGGACAAGACAGGGATACAGCATAATACACAAGCCAAATAGAAGGACATTTACCGAGCCTTACAAGTGAGTTCTACTGACAACTCATCGTACACAAATTCAAGCCATAGTTAGCGTGATGTAAGCCCTTTGTAAGGCTACAAACAAAGCCTTGCAATTAGTCCATTTAGATCTAAGTCCTGAGTACACTCAGCATACATTAAAAAATGTAAAACACTCATGCAAGAGGTGCTTGGTCTTTGCAGACAGACCTTATAGCCATCTGATCTGAGTTACTGTACACTGATGCACTGGCATAGGACTGCGAGACGTCTGACCCAGAACAGCTTTTGCAAACCAAGTCAATCTGAGCTGATTTGCGGGCATCACACTGCAGTGTCTTTCCTCTAGAAATGAGGAACTTCTGCAACGCAATATATTGCACCACTACTCTATCTTTGGCTTAGAGGCAGCCTATTACATCTATTTTTCTAAGCAATACTTTGTTTTGATGTTGATATCCCTATTCTTATTGTGCACTTTCCCATGTATGACAAAACCAGCATTTTCTTTACGTTCTTGCTGAAAAAGACTTGTGCATGCATACATGTGTGCGTGTATGCATGCATTTATGCACAATCCTAGAGGAGATGCAAGGATTTGGAGAGTGGGGCAGCAGGGAGACAGAATTTGAATTGCAAAGTGTCACACAACCATATTGCCAATGTTTGGTTTTGCTTTTTAACTCCAGGATCAAGAATTATCACACATCAGCTAATACCTATAACTTATGGATAACTTAAGGACTCATAAGAAAACATGAACACTAGCAGCAATCAAATAGATGAGCTTGAATATACACAAATCACTGAAGAAAGATCCTGAATAATAATTCAGTTCTCTTTCTTAAAGGCAGATCTTTAATTCTTATGGTTTGAGTAAATAACTGGAGCAATAGTAAAGCTGGAAAGCTCTAATTCTATCCATAATTCAAGGCAGATTTTGGACCAATGTCCTGACGAGTCCACATAGCAGCCCTGCAACCACAAAACAGACCTTTACTAGCTACCTGCTCAAGAAACATACTCCACATCTTGATACAAAATTTAACAGCTCCCAAGGTCAGTCTCAGGGGTTTGTTCTGAACAGTTTCTGTCTTCCCAATCACACAAAACTGTGAATATAATTTAGCATAACCAGATTCTTCCTGGGCAATGTCCTTTAGTCCTAAAATAATAGTGCTGCAGTGAGTGAAATCAGAAAAGAAAAAATAAAAAACCACTCCACCCCAAACAACAAAAAACCCCACCAAAACCAAACAAGCACGCACAACACCACACAAAAAAACCAAGCTAAAGCATTTCTTTGGCATTTTCCTTTCCTGGCAAGGAAGAAATTCAAGTAAGCCAGAAGGAGCATCCGGATTTGAAGTCAATATTGCACCAGAACATATGAAAACACCAATGCAGAAAAGCACAATGCCTAGATTACTAAAGGAAAACGATTATTTATGGGGCACAATAGCAAGGAAAGATTTTATTTTTCTTTATTCTCCAGTGCTTAGTGACTACTATGGCAGCTTCCCCCCCTTCCCCCTCAGTCTATCCTAGTAAGCCTGCTTGCATACTTATTGCATCTGCTTCTCATTTAATGACCATTGTTTTGGTCTGTCAGAACTACTACAACAAGTATCCAAATCTGCAAGATTAGGCAAATATTTTGACAATGTTGTGTGTCTCATTTTCTGGAAAGAAAGAATAAAGAGGATTTTCACTTTTCACATAACTTCACTGGAGCTCTTAATCAAAATGCTACAGAGAATCAAATAGCAGATTGAACATACTTCTAGTGACAAAATAAAGCATGCCATTTTGTTTCCCAGAGCTTGCCAATTCTTTGCACATTGCTATCAAACGAACCCAAACACAGGACTTTAAAATATCATTCACATCACTTGGCAGCTGTTTCTAAGCTGAGAAACCAACAGACCCAGGGAGCAGTAAATGACAACTAAATGGTAATGTGGGCTATTGAGAGGCTCAGGGGCAGGGGGGGAATTGCAAAATGGATGGTCCCAACCCTAGGTTTTTAACCTGACAGTGCTGGTTATCCTCTCCATTGAGACTTTTGTTTGACTCACTGCAATAGCAAATATTCATAAAATGTAAATTCATATCCAGATGCTAAACCTCAAGTCTCATGCCAAAGCAAAGATTCAAACTAGGACTTGGCATACACCTTAAAGGTAAACACAATCAGCCCCAACTCAAATCATTATTGGCTTTAAATCAGTGCTGCAATCAAGCAGAGCTACACCAATTTCTATATTACTAGAGAATCTAGACTCTAGAAAGTGTATTGAGAAGCCAACAATAGCGGTTGTTTGGCAGTGAAGGAGAGCTCACTTAACATACTCGTTTCTAAGCAGGAAAGCGAATGCTTTCAACAGTGATGAAAACCGGGCTACGAGTTTTATGAGGACTTGGTGTCTCACAAATCTTACTCACATTTATTTCAGCTTTTCAAGGGCTTCTTTACTCACGTGTCACTCCAAGGCCTACTTCTTTTGTAGCTCTGAGTTTAGGCCAGCAGTCAACGAGTTAAGTATCCAAAATGGCAAATAAAGAGAATTCCTCTGTGTTGTTGCCTATGATAGGCTACTTGCTATGTTGTCAGGGAAAAGAAACCACTTAGGCAAGGTAACCCAGGGGTCTCTGTAAGAAACATCCTATTAAGGACCCAGATACAAGAGTAAACTTGTTAAGCTATGAATTTGCTTCTACTTTCAGTCCAAAGAGCTCACCTGGAGAATGAAAAGACAAAGCAGAAGAGGTCTTTTTCACGTAGAATTTCAGAACCATCTCTGTGCAGCTCATAAATCCCCCTACCCCTCTTGAGGCAGGGAAAGAATTATTTATTGTAAGGAGATTGCTTAGTTTGGTACTTACCACATTTTCTGAATCAACTACAGATATTTTAGACATATATAAAAAAACTTCTTTGATATGAACACTTCATCTCAATTAGCACATAGCCAGCCATACAAGAATAACATACAACTTCCTCTTGCACTTTTTTTACACCTTTCCATCTTCATTACAACAGAGCTTTGAATTAAAAGCCAAGATTGGTCAAATTTACCTACCCATGGAAAACAAAAATTACTTTAGAAACAGTAACTGTATTTTTCACCTTGGATCGTTGGTAACATCTCAAGAGCAGCCCAGGAAGTGCATACTGACCACAACACCCAACAGCCACAACTGCTTGTGCCAGCAAGAACCTAAGTGCAATCCCAGTGAGGACAAAAATTGACTCAATCACTGTCCTCAGCCATCACTAGCCAGCTGGTCATTGGCTCCATCAGCCACACTTCCACCACACTCCTCTGTGGAATGGTCAGGTCAAGAGAGACTGTTTTGACATTTAGAAACAATTTCTAAACCAAATCTCTTGCTATGCCAGGGTTTGAGGAGACATTGGAATTCACAACGGTGCCTATGCACATCACAGGCAGAAATTGGGATAAATCTGCAGCAACTTGTAATACCTACGAACAGAAACCATAGTCTTCTGACCAACTGTCATAACCTTAAAGCTTCAGAAATTATATATGTGTTCAGGCAGTCTGTAGGAGCCAGGACTGCTAGAGCAGCTGGAAATGTTTTACCACTCATAGTAACCCTCATTCCCCTCATGCTATGTGGCCAACACAGCTACAGCAACCTCTCCACCACAGATAACCTACAGTTTCATTTTATAGGCTGGGTTTTTTTGTTGGTGGTTTTTTTGTTTGATAAGGGGGTTGGGTTTTGTTTGTTTGTGGTGGTGTTTTTTTAAAGAGATGAACAAAGGTTCTTTGGGTTTGTTTGCACCTTCCTCTCACATGCAATGATAATTGTGTCATGGTGACAGGTTAAATGAGTAGATGCTGTAAGCAGCACTAAAAGTCTTTTCTGACCTCAGACTTGCCTTTCCTATCTTTCCTTAATTTTTACTGATATCACTGAGCAACTGCAATGCAAGACCAGAAAAGTCAGAGATGATTCAGTCTCAGATCTGGCTCACCCTCTCTTTCACACCATGCTCTTCTGCTACTATAACGCAGACAGAATGATAAAAAAACCAAAGCTGACCTCTTCCAGTATAAACACTCCTCCTGTTTGGCTGGCTTCCCTGCAAAACAATTCTCTGATTTCACTGAATCCTGCATCACCATCATGGTTGTCTTTCAACTGCATTTGACTCTTATCTGTCCATCTCCATTGTTTTTCTGCACAGGATTTTAATGATTTCTTCAAAGAACACTGGCAAGCATAACAATCTTTCCCTTCCTTTCAATCTGACACATCCGTAATGTCATCCTCCTTCTCTACCAAAGATAAATTACATGTTAAACTTTTTTTCTTCCTCCAATACATCTATTTTCCCCATGGCAATACTTGATCACTTTATCTTTCTAGTGCCCACTATCTTTCCTTCCTGCCTACTTCTACTCCTTCATCTCATCTTCTCTTTTGCCACTGTTCCAAGACAAGACAAGCCTTAATCTTTTCCACATCAGAAATACTGACCTAACTTACTACCATCACCTTAATGTCCTCTCTAAGCTCACAGATGTTTTAGTGCCAAGAACTCTTGTCCACGTGCAGTACGGGAACTGTAAAACAAATTCTCTCTCTCTCACATGGACCAAGTCTGGTATCAGCACAGACTCTGACCCATAATTCAGAATCAATACCTTGCAGTTACTCTCCTCAAACTGTCAGCCTTCTTTAGTGTAGCCAAATGCTCTCCTTTTCTTTCAATAACATCCTTCCTTTAGGTCCCAGGTTTGTTTTTTACTCATGCTTCTTCCTTCTTCAACACTCATTTACACTCTTTTGAAAATCTCCCCTCTTTCCATGTGCTTACACAGGACTTGTTTCATTCACAACAAATTTAGCCACCAGCTCTACCAATTTCATAACACCGTCTCCATCCATGCTACTGTCTCTCTGCTTATGGATGTATCGGCACAAATTCATATCTCATCATCTGCCCTTCCTAGCCATTCCCGTTGCCTCCTTACATAGTTCAGTATAGACAAACATCGCACTCATATCTCACACTGCAAATGGTAACATGGCATCTTATTTCACTTAACCTGGATATTAGAATGCTAAAAATGCTTGTGTCTAAATCCTGCAAGTATCTACTCGTGGCACCATTAACATACGGCCTTCTCTATTTACATAAATGATGCTCACACCCAGAAGGAAGATAGGCCAGTGTGTGCATGCACTGAAGTTGCTGGAATCGCTCAAAAAATAAAAAAAAAATTTGATTTCTATAAACCAAAAAGTCACAGAAGCTGTCTCTTAATAGTGACCAAGTGTTTTTCACAAGTCAGAAAACAGAGTCCCTGTCAGCTCAGCTGCCTGCAGCCATACAGAACGCGCTGTACCAGTGTTTTCCCCATGCCTGCTCAGAATTGGTTACAGCAGGAGAAAAAAAGCTAAAAAATTCTAAACAAATAGAGCTAAAGAAATTCCTAAAAAGGTGGTAAGTCACTAGCATTGAGGGAACCTCTAAACCATAATATATTGTAAGTGAAATTCCAGCCACATCAAATCAGCATGTGTTGTGTCAATAGGTTCCACAAGCCCTAAGTTCCATTTTTTGATTCTGTGTCTTATCTAGCACTTTGACCTGTACCTGACAGTCTGCCTCATCTAGGATAAACACTCTTACTTTCCTAGCAAGAAGTTGCTTCCCCCATAACTGCTTTCACAGTTTGGGTTACATACGTTTCCTGGAGGCCTTCAACCACAGAGATCTTCCTCTGAGTTTAAATACCAGCAAAAACTGAGAGAGGGAAGGCAAAGAGGAAGGATGGCCTGTCAGATTGCTTTTCACCAAACTGACTTCAGCACTGGGACATCTCACAGTTCATTCCGAGCTTTTCCTCAAGTAATTGTTACTTTATACTTTCCCCTTATACTATCTTAAAAATACACCTCCTTAAACAATCACCATTCCCCTCTCTGGGATTAATCTCATAAATTTCACCTTCATTTTTCTCATTTCACTTATGCTCAGGATTTGTGTTTACTAAGGTGTTGGGTTTTTTAAAAAGTTATATATTCATGAATACATTTTTTCAGAGCATGTCTTCAAACACGTTATAGAGACAGGCAAGCATTATTATCCTCATGCTACAAGCAATATAGCTGCAACACACAGAATTAAAACCACCAGTACAAGATTGAGCAAAACCAGCAACAAACGAAGTTGTCCCTGAATTCTCTGGCTTTTAATTGATTAATCACTTAGATGCAGAAATCCCTACTGACTTACTGTGCATATACAAGTAAATTAATGATTTTTCACGTGGACTACAGCAAACAGGTTGTAAAATCATGATCCAACTTTTACACTGTAACACTGCTGTAAGAGCACTCCTGCCATTTTGAACTAATTTTATAGAATGAAACCTATCTACAGTATAACAAAAACTTTCTAAAATGTTTCTGAGTGTTCCTTTATTTTTAGGCTTCTGGGTAGAGCTGACCATTTGCAGATTGTTTCTGACAAAAATCGAGCGTGCTATGGACAACAGAAGCTTCAAAGCTTTGATATAGCTTGTAAAAGGGGGAAAAAAAAGTGTTGGCAGCAGTCTCAAAGCATCTATTTCCCAGAACTTGTTTTTCTGACAAAAGAATATGTGGACTTGGTCAGCCACAGGATATTAATTTGTATCTCTCAGAGGCTAGGAAGGCATAATGATAGCTCCATAATGTGTGCTAGAAACACATAATACAGTGCTTGCTGCAGCTGTTCTTCCCGTGCCAGTCCTGCTGCATGTTATCCTTCTATGGCCAGCTTAGAGAATTTCTCCTGAAAGAGCTTCTCTTTTCAGTGCCTTAGGGTCTTGTTTCCTATTAAAGGGGATTTTGCGTGAATAGTTGTAAAGATACCCTACAGAAGGGCTTCACTTTGAAAAGACCACGTGGATGCACCCATGTTCACTTGTGTAGTTTTGGGATCATCAGCATTAAGGAAGTCTGTTATGTTGAGATTTCCACCATTAGTATTGATCAACTCTGATATCTAGGACACTAAGTGTCCACTGATGCTCCTCCAATGTTTGGCCATTTTATTTTGTTTTGTCTCAAGTGGATTCTCTCTTATCATTGTGTGATCTAATCCCACATTTTTCCTCAAGAGGTGGAACCGGAAGCAAATAATTAACAAAATCCAAGCATAAGAAACACTTTTAGTAAAATCTAAGATCTTTTAGAGATTATACATATAATTACCAGCTGAAGTTTGTAAAGTGCAAGCTAGAACAGCTTTTCTGGTGTCAGCAATTACATACTGACCTTTTGCATCAACCTCTATCTTCATTTCAACATGAATGTAATTTGCACCCGTTTAAAAGGGCTAACCACAGTAATGGGGTTTCCTGCTGATGGCTGGCAGAGGAACTTCACTGCTGTGAGCATGCCCTGTTATCTAGCTGACATAGCACAGGTCCAAGACATGGGATGAGTGGCCCAACATCCTGGTTGATGAACAAAATAAAAAGAGCAGGACACTCAAAGCAAAAAGAGTCTGTCAAAGCACTGTATTTTCTCCTAGTCCTTCTCATCTCCCTAGCAGGACAAAACTGATGTCGGCACAGATAAGTCAGAACGAGCCTCCAGTTACATGTCCACAATACTCCACACAAATGCACAGTATTTTGCAGCTCAGAAAACTGCATGAATACATCTCTGAAAATCAAAATTCCAAGATGTCCTGCAGGCCCAGAAGTGGAAAGGACTTGTCAGATTACCTCGGAAGACAGGTAGCAAACTAGGGGACACTCAAGATACTTTCCTTAAATAAAAGAGGCAATGCGTACAACATTGACCTCACATTTGCTTTCACAGCGATAGTTTAGAATACTTTAGCTTCAGATTCTATTTGTCACATGCTATGATGTTAACCTATGGTATCACCCAATCCAGTCCTAATTCTACTGGTTTTGCTCAAAACCAATATTTTTATAGGGACTGCACAACACCATCAAGAGAATCGATTCTGGCAGGCCAAGATATGGCAGTGATACCCACAAAAAAGCAAAGAAAAAAACAAAGGTAAAATCTACTTTACAGCTCTGAGCTACAGGACTTAAGAAGTCCTCATGCACTCAGCTGTTGAAAACTTTTTACAAAAGTAGAATCTGGAAGGATACATGGAGAGGTGATTGCTGTGACAGTTAGTTGGTGTCCTTCCCATCTGAATCAAATTTAGCTGAACTTAAACCTCAGGGAACTCAGAGAAGTCAAAGCAAGAACAACCGAATTCAGCACAGGTACCAACACTGAATTTATGAAGTTGCTTGTGTGAGCAATTCGGCATCCCAAGTGAGAACAATTCCTGGCACCACCCATGCAAATTTTTCACTCTAAGAACTCCTCATAGCTGGGTTTTGCTATGTGCTACACAGAAATTTTTAATGCAAAAAGCAGGAGCAGATGGTGTACCTAAACCTGACCTCTCCACCGCAAGAAGGAAAAGAAGAAAGCTTGCCCTCAGTGTTGTCCTCACCTCCTCCATGCTGCACCAATGAAAGAGAGAATGTCTGGCTGGGCTTGGTGTTGCCTGTCGTCTTCACATCACATTTGCTGTCAAGATGAAACCAGCGTTTCTAAAGCAAACACTTCTCTTTCCAGCAGGATTAATGCTAAGAAGGTTTAACTTTAGGTTGTCTAGTAAGATCCAGAAAATAGATTCTCCTGAGTCTGTTTCTTAACTTCTCATTTCAAGAAGGCTTTAGAGCAAGCATCTCAGGGACTGTAACTCTTTCAATTTTTTAATGGGCATGGAAGAAAAAAATAACCTGGAGATTTCATCTACATTTTCCCACTGACCTGTGGCATGCTTTTGGCCAAGTTGCTCTGTGTATCTAAGCAAAAGGGGAAACAAAGCAAAGAAATATAAGGCACTTCAACAGAGAGGATTAGTACAGATCAACATAGTTACACGCACATACTCACCAGCACACACAGAAGTACATATCTAGAAGTAAAATCAGGCCAGAAGTGATAAGGAAGAAGGAAATGGACAGATCACAGAGAGAAAAACACCTCTTTCAAGACATGTTAAAAAAAAAAGGGGGGGGGGGGGGGGCCAAAACAAAAGCCAACATAGAGAAGGGACATGCACAGGGAAGAGCTATGTTTCTCACTAAGGATGCTTTTATTTTCACACAATGATTTTAGAAAAGCTCCTTTTCTGCCTGCAAAAATCTCCAGTGCATCACAGCCAGGGAGCCAAACCTGCTTGTGATTATTCTGCTCGAGAGGAAGGAACTGCTTGTCTGCATGGCTTCAGAATTTCTCCAGTCCCAGGCTGTGGGCGAGCCTGACATCAGTCCCAGTGTGAGCCTTAAAAATCCCCTTCAAGAACTAACTCTTTCTTGTGTGGGAAGCCTATAGCATTATTTTAAGCAAGAACCCAAGATTATCCTGGTGTTTCCTTACAATATTTATCATAAAGCCAGAGATGGGACTGAACCCAGAGCAAATGCAGATGTGTCCATCTTAATTACTTCCACGTGATCTCCACATGAAGAATGGTATATTCTAAGGGGTGTATATGTTAGGCTCCCTGAATCCATTCTAGCATCACCACCATCATCCACTGTCTCAGCATAAATGTTCCTGTTACAATGAAGAAGTTTTTTTCCTTCACAGTGGAAATAAACCTGATCTTTATGCAATATTCTGACAATGGGGGGCCCTTGGAAAAAAAATAAAATAAATCTTCATTTCCTGTTATAGGTAAGACATCCCCAATCCCCCATGTTTAATTCACAGCTCTAAGGTCTATTTTACCACACTATTCTGATTTTCTAGGAGTATTTTGATGAGGGATCCTGGAAGAAACCTTTATTTTGCTTTTGATAGGTGACTAGGATGAGTTTCAAACTACATTAATAGCAACAATAATAATACCACCACACTCTCTCACAGCTCTTTCCTTACAAATGAAGTTGAAGCCATGCTTTATTTTTAAACAGTAGTAATCTTTTAAATAACAGTCATTGCACTTGAAAACACCTAATTGCAGCATCTAAGTATGAATACAACCCATACACAACATTCTTAAGCAGGTAACAGTTGTTCTTTTAAATAATAACTTCTAAATCATAACCCCTTATTGTAAATTCAAAGCCATATTCCACTCTTAGACACATCCCTACCACTCCAATTAAAATCACTGCCAACAAATCAGTGCGCCTGAAAACTCATGTTGGTTTAGAGAAGTGAATCGACACATCACAGTTCAATGAATTTACTTTAAAAATAGATTCTCATCAATTGCTATTTTCTGAGTCCTCAGGACTAAAGACATTCTGATTTTAAAAAACCCTCAAAGTAAACTTGACTTAGATCCACCTACCTCTCTCACACAGTCCATCCAACACTTTGATTTCTACCAAATGAGAAATGAACACAGAAACCATCATATGGCTTTTAAATGGAGTTCCCCCAACTATTTTCATAAGTAAATACTCAGAGAATTCCCAGTTCAACAATACTCTTAACTGATACTCAATTTCGAGCACAGGCTTTATACCACCATTCTCATTTTGCCAGTGAAAACACTTATGAATGTGCTTAAAACATAAGCACCTACTATAAAGTGCTTTATTTAAACGTGGGATTGTATACTGGATTTCCTAGAATAAATTTGAAAAGGCTCAAACAGAGCTTCACAGGAACTGGGTAACTGGACAGGAAGATTAAGGTATGCATCTGGTAAAACAACACTTCAAGAAGCTTTGGAAAAGTTGTTTCAGATTTTTTTTCCCCAAGTAAGCAAAATCTTCAGGTTTTTGCCTGTACTGCCTTAACAGAAGCAGGCCAGGTTTCTCAGGACAGCTCTAACTTGCATAAGCCTGAGCGCACACACCTATCTGCCTTACAATTGAGTCCAGTGATTAAGTGTTAAGAGTGTGCTATAAAAGACCAGGACATAGTGTCTTTTAGACAGGAATTTCAAACTATAATCAAAACTGCAGTTGCTACAAATGCAGTTTAACCTGGGTAGTACACCAGGGTGGCTATGCCACCTAGTGATATTTGTAATGTACTGTTCTCAGCCCAGAGCAGGAGGAAGGAAAAGGAAAAGGAAGAGGAGGGAAAGCCTGAGCAGACAGGCCTCAGCAAAAGTCAATGCTCAAAAGCGTTCCTTGACTTACTACACAGCTATTTAGATAATTCACTGAACAGCAAGCAGCAAAAAAGGTAAAAAGAATAGGCAGTAGCCTGTCTCCTCCAGCCTCTGCAGCTGCAGAAATAGCCTTTGAGCTTCACAGTAATTGGTGGGGCAGGGAGGCTTTCAGGACAGATGCAAACGGCAAATACCAATCACAGAAACAAGAACAAGGCAGGATCAAGCTAACATCACTAGGGTAGCATCGCCAACTACTTCAGAAGGTGGGTACTACCCCATCAACTATTTATGACTTGATTTATTCTCCTTACGTGCTGCAGAGTTTCAGTCTTTTACACAAGATGTAGCTACTTTGTGTGAATAAAAAAAAAAAAAAAAAATCCTCCAAGTTGGAGGATAGTCCCCATCAAAACCACCATCTTTGCTAAGAAAATACCAGCATATTCAGTAGTTCCTTTTGTCCAAAAAGATGATAAATGAGCTTCCGATAAAATGTAGAGCAATAACCCTATCCGGAACGCACGTGAAAAAATTAACACACAAAATCTAACAAAATCTCTAATTGCACATCTGAATTACAGACTGCTTTGGCTGTGGTAGGAATGCAGTAGTCCTTCAGCACAGGACATACCATGCCATGGCAATAGAAACCCAAGTACTGCCCAAACCACTCTTTTCCATAGTTCAAGCAAGAAGTGAAAGTTTCTAGGGAAGGAGACTAAGGTCACAGAAGTCTGAAGAAATAGAGCTGGTGATCACTTAAAATCTAATTAACTGAAAGAAAAGTATTCCAGTGGTATCACACCTGCTAGCTAGGCCACTCTCTGCACAGGCTGCCCACCTGTTTCCCAAATAACAATTTTAATTTACTAGTTCCCAGCTTCTCCCAGCAGCATGAGAGTTCCCCTATGCAAACATTGACATACCACCTTAATAAGCAAGTGTCTGGCAAAATGACAGGATAGAGTGATCTCTGACATCAAGATAATGGGGAAAGAAAAATAAACCAAGAACAAAATCTCTTCCTGGCTAGTACACATCTGGCACTTCTTGCTCTCTAGTTGCTCAGAATTGCTCTTGGTATGCTCTTTCTCTTATTTTTCCTCTTGATACATTCTGAAAACCTCCAACAGCTCCTACCAGCACCAGGCCGATAGGACTGCATCTTCTCCCTGTTGACAGCACATCACTGCTTCCCAGGCAAGGGCTTTACTGAGTAACTCACAAGTTTTTCTAATACAGAGGCTCGTCACACAACCTTTCTGTTTGCACGGCTATGACCTAAGTTTATATTGGTGCAACTGGTGTTAAGACACTGATTAAAAAAAAAAAAAAATCATTACCACATATGCCACAATAAAAGTGACAGGTTGGACCATGACTTTTAAGAATTAGAACTTGCCAGAATTTATTACCCGTCAGCCAAACAGTAAAACAGCAATGAGCTGCTGGGATACACATTTTAATACATTCTTACAAAACCAACATCCAATTATTAGAAGTGGCAAGAAAAGGATTTTTAAATGGCCTCATATCACTTAGTATACACAGCAACTGTTACAGTTTGAACAGTAAAATGAAATCCTTTGTTGAATTACTTCAAACTCTTGACTAGGTGGATTGAAAATAGCACTCGAGTATGCCCTAGTACCTCTACTTTATTTGCTCTTAAGTGAAGACAAAACCAGGCAGGTGAATGGAGCAGTCAGTCCTTGTTCCAGTGCTATCAGTAGACTGTAATTGATTTAGAGGGAGATGACCAAAATCAAGAGACATCCTGTAACACACTGAATTTAGCCACAGTAACCCACAGTCATTTCTTAAAAACGCCAAGTGGCTTGGGAAGCCAAGCTCCACGTCAGGTATGCCTGAGGCACTTGGGTCCCTACATCCCCACTCCTCCCAGGGATTTGGAGACTCCAAAGTCACTGCAGAAAGAGGAACTTTGCAGCCTAAGCTGCTCTGCTGTTTACAGCTTTCCTCCATATATCCTTTTCTCTTCAGCTCAGTAGCAATCCAATTTTTAATTTCACTTCTGCCTCAATTACAGCCCTTCTTGAAGTTGACCATGACTTCCTAATTGTTTTTTCTGCCCTCAGCTTTCACACACCAATTAGATATGAAGTGCTCTCCAGCTGCACCTTCAGTTCACACACAATTAAGGGATGCGCAGAAAAGCAGAGCTGCCTGGTGGCAGAGACATTTCCTGTGTTGAAACAGTAGGAAATGTGGCACATCCTTAAGAACACAGCTTGACAAAGCATGTAATCCCAGCCTCCGCTACGCCACAAACGTGAGGACACTAGAGTGAGTTACCTGACTTCTCACTGCTTACTTGGAATTATTGCGGGGGGGAGACAGGACACGATATCACGCTCAGTAACCAATTACATGACATATCCAAGTTACGCTAGGAGAAAGACAAGGCGGGGGGAAGGTTGCCTTCTTTTCTAAGTGCCCTCACTGAGTCTGAAGATTTCCTTGTACTAAGAGAAAACAGAAAATATAATTACTTACTTGGCAATTGTTTTTTAAAAAAATAAATTTAAAACATAACCTGTATCTCCTATTCCTTCAGCATTTATCCACTCAGAAATCTTTCAAATGGACTATTTGTGGTATGACTGATAAACAAGTATTTTTCTCCAACCTGAAGAATCTTTTAGAAAAACCTATTTCTTTTTCAAAATAATGTTTTAAATTCAGTACATTTAGCCTTCCCCAGTGAAATCTGTTGCATTCACAAAGAAATTAAACCCCCTGTTTACTGCAAACATACAGCATTTCTTCAAAATACATGTTTTGAAGGGGAGAGGAAGAACCAAGAAAAACAATGTTTCTAAAATATTTTACCCAGGTATTTGTAATCACTCTACATATCATTCCAGAAATAAATCCTAAAACCCAGAAATGAGAACAGATATTCAAAGTTATCGTTACCCTTACAAAATCTCTCACAAAAGATTTGTATAGAAGTGTTTCTCTCCCTCTAGATTTTTCCGACAGGACTGAACACAGGCCAAATTAGGGCCTCATGCATAAATGGGTAAAGGTATTGTTGGTAGATGTAGCACTATTTAAAGTATCTATAGCAATTCCTGACCTTCTTTCTCCATAGGGAGTGGAGAGCGAAACATTCCCGCATCCACAACCACCCTATGTGCACGGTTATCAGGCACTTGTGTAGCTGCAGTGGAAACTTAGAACCAGCCTCTTCTCTTATCCTTCTAAAACCATTCTAGGTGCATCCTTGAAAAGGCATTGATTTTAAAGGTATAAAATTCAACAAGACTTGAAATTAACCTTTTAGTGAATCTTTCACATTCAATGTGAAATAACAGAGCAGGTTGTGATGTGACATTTTTGTAGGTGAAAACATCAAAGGCAGCCCTGCCGCAGACTGATCTACCTTTGAACACCCAAGGGTATCTGAGACTGCCAAGTCTCTGTAGACTAGACAGAGAGAAAGAAAAAAGGAAGAGAAAGAGATCTAAGATATTCCACTATTTAAGGTGAAGTCATTCTAACTAGGATTTAATTCAATCTTTTACACTTTGTTACTGCTGGTGGTTTTTTAATACACAGTCAAAAGAGAAAATCAGGATAAAAGGAAAAGAATATTATTTCTGACTGTCAGGCCATAATAAGGCATAAATACATGAAAAGTTAACTGGCACCACTTATTCTTTCCTTCCTCTTTAGCATTCATGCCTTAGGAATTCCTTTCTATTGGAGTTATGCAATAAACAAACCAAAAAAAAAAAAAAAAAGGCAGTATCAGCCTTTGAAAAGGCTCCACAAAAAGGTAAGTACCTGTCTAACAACTCAGAAACATCTGAATTAATGGCCACTGACAACTCTTGCCCTTCTTCCCAAGCACACACATTGAATGCTCACCTGGTGTTCTGGTTGGGGTCTTGCTGGAGTTATTGAGTCTCTCTTGAAAGCACTCCTAGTAAGATCCACTCCTGGCCCTCACTCTGGTCATAACAAGAAATGACAGCCCAATTTCTGGCTTGCAGCTCCCTCCATGCTAACAGGACACCTTCAGTGCATCTGGCCATGCCAAGCCCCTGATCCAGGGAGCTGTGACCAGTGAACTTGCCAAAAATTCAAATGTATTATCATCAAAATAGTGCATTACTGGATTCTACAAGGTTACAAAGCTCATAGAGCAATAGGAAAATAAACACCCTTTATTTGAAGAGTTCTCATTCCTGCTGATTTCCTTTAATAACTCCTTTTTACCCAAACTCCAGAGAGGTCACCACTATACATAACAAGCATAAGAAAACATGCTTTCTCTTCTCTGCGGTAATGCTGCTAAAGGTTTTTATTTATCCCCTTCTCAAGTGCTTTCAATATCATCTTCAAAAAGCATCAGTGAATGTTGGAGTGAGGATACAAACACTCAGTGTGATGGAGCAAGAGGTTATGGAATCAAACTGTGTAACCCAGTCCATCTTGTACAAGCCATTCTGTTTCAGGCGCTAGAGCTCATGTTCAGCTCTTTGCTTTAGAGCAAAGCTTTTCTGCTGCAACTGCATCAGAGACCAGAGCACCCAGCTAAGAGGGACTCTGAGCTGGTATTCCTGGCTCTGCTTGAGAGCTACAGCAGAGGAATCTAGGGCCATCTGCATCATCTTTCAGCAATAAGCAATGAAGAAAATTGTACTTTGAGACAGAAAGAGGTTGAATTTGCCAGGTATGGCACCTGTTTGGGAAGTTAGCACATCTTTCTGCTAACAAATCGAGTGCTTTATTTAAGGAGATGGGCTATAGCAAAAGGCTAGACTAGGCCAAGGAAAGAAACAAAGAAAACCAAAATCATAGCCACAACAGGTTAAAGAGAAGCTCAAAATATCCACAGCAGACTATACAGGCAAGTGGTACAGTAGGAAATGTGACACCCTACTTCTAAATTTGAAGTGACTGTATCAAGCTCATAAAACCTTACTCTCTAACAAACAGCACGCTCCTTAAGGAATGACTTCATGCCAGAGTGGTCAACAACAAAACAGGCAGCAGCCCCAGGTTTTGTTCTAGGCTTAGGGTCACAGACTCTGACTTTCTGAATGGTAGAAGTCTGCACGTGGGCACTGAGGAAACGACAGCCCACATTTATGACACCTGACCCAGGAATATATGGGATCCAGAAGGCAGATCGACTGACAACAGAGAGGTCTTACTTGCAAAGAGGAACAAGATCAGGACATAACAGACAAACTACTTATGTGCCAATATACAAACCTGGCCTCCTAGAGACAGTGGAATTTGTATCTTACAAATACCAATGGCATTTTTATGGCTAAGGATGTGAAAGAACATGCCAGAAACCGGAGGTGGGAGGGGAGAACTTGCTGCTGCCTTCAAGTTACGCACAACCTCTTCACACAGAATAATCCCGTCTTGACCATGCCTGAACTTCCTTCACAAAACAACATCTCATGCAGCCTGCCAGGAGCCTCCACCAGCAGCCACCTTTCACCTCCTTCCAGAGCATGTGAAATTAAGTGAACCACTTGGGAAAAAAAAAAAAAAAAAGAATTCTTAAATGGCCTCTTTTCTGAATCAGCTTGAATCTATTTGAATTTATCTTCAAAAAGATCCTGAGATCTCACATAATGGCAAAAATTATATATATGATACAATTTCTTATGGCTCTTTCACAGTCACTAAGAGACAGAGGAAGAAAGACAACTTGGAAGCGAGCTGAGATATAAAGCCTTAGATGAAGTTGCTAATTCTCACCCAGCTTCCTCCCACACACTGTGGTATCTTGACCTTGATTTCATCTCTATCAATGGTAACTTCACTGCAGCAAAGATTTTTCTGATGATCATTTTTCTCAGAGTCTGTGGTGCCACTGTAGACAAGGGGTATGGTTTCATGCATTAAAAATCTTAACTGTTAAGTTCAAAACTGTCAATTTTTTGTCCTACTTCAACACAGAATTCTCATATTTCTGAAAAAATTTTAATTTTAATTGTTCATTGATGCACTTGTGAAGCTTTCAAAATTACCTTTCTAAGAGCGTGAGCTAGGTATTGACTAAGCTGGTTGAAGCAAAATCAACAAACTCGCAGCAGCAGAGCACAGCCTTCTGTTTTCACCATACGTCCTGAATCACACACTGAAATGCCAGCCAAGGTTCCTACCTTCTACACTAGTTCTTCCTCTTTTTATTGCACAACAACTGTAATTGCAACTTACTCTGTCTGCTCCTCAGAACTGCTTTTTTCAGCTTTCCTCTTTGGAGGAAGAGCTACTACAGAGAAAAAAAAAAAAAAAGGAAAAAAAAAGGCAAAAAAAAAAAGCAAAAAAAAAGAAAAAAAAAAGGGGGGCAAAGAGCCCCAAAACATAGCAAGCAACAGAATATAGGAGTTTATGACTCAAGCTGCATTTCCAATGAGTCAAAAATTTAGCAGCATAGCACACCGCAATGTCAACAACTTATCAGCACAGGATGACATGATCAAGGATGGAAATTTTCTTCATGTTCTGTTATCTCTTCCTATCACTTGAGGAAGGGTTGTTAAGTTGTTACATATATATCTGCATTGTTAAATTCTAAGAGAAAGGGAAACATGAGGCCTGTTGATGTGGCCCAGACCTGAGCTTAAAAGGAGCCCCTGGGCCCTTTGGTCAGGGATGCAGGTGGAGGCCCCAGGTGAGGCTGGTCAGGGCAATTAGTGAACTCAGGGCCTTAGCAGGGTCTAATAAGCATTGACTGACATCAAAATGCTGGAGGACAGAAACACCAGGGATCTGCTTCTGAAGACAGAGTAATGCTTAAGCAGAAACTTCTGCAATATGACATTGAACATATGCAAGTTGTTATTGTACTTTTTCCAGAAAGCAGAAACAAAGACTGAAATAAGGCTTGTGAAAGCATAAAACAGCTTCCTTAATACATATAAGGTCCCTTTCTAACTTATTTTGAAATAGTAACATTGCACAGGTATCAAAAATAAGTAAGACGTGAGAATTATATTAGTGTGTTGCTCCCCACAGCCTCTGCTTTGGCAAAAAAAAAAAAAAAAGAAAAAAGAAGGAAAGAAACAGAAATGAAGACTTCTCTTTGATGCACATGGGTATCACAAACGTGAACACTTGATTAGACAGTGCCGTACTGTCACGCATCACTCCTGCACTTCTGAGAGCCTGATGTCTGAAGATGCACAAATGAGTGCACACGAGCAAAATATATTATTGGTGCCTTCTACCCCACTACTTCTGTGACAGTCCCCAGGGGTCCTGCTCAGAACCAGACTGACAAAGACACACAGGAAAACAGACCCATCAGAAACATTTTACAGGCTAGGCGCAGATCCTTGGCAGGTATTGATGGAGGGTGTTGCTGTTCTACTCGGAACCATACCTCTACCAGCAAGTTAACAGGAGAGACATGCAGCAAGGGAAATGGCTCTCCCTGCCTGTAAAAAATCTACCTCTAGTACTTTGGGATGCAATGGCTCTATCTAAATTTCTGAAGTAACCACTGATTTGGGATTACCAATGACTAAGTTGGAAATAGACTGATTATTAGAAAATTTTTCAGAAATCTTTCCCATTCCTGAAAATTGTATTATTGAAGGAGCTTCTTGAGGGCATCTGGGCTTTGATGACTGAATAAGTTAGTGGGAAGCGACAGGCAAAGCAATGAAAATGGATGATGCAGGGATACTCCACTGTAGAAAGAGAAGGGCATTTTTATATGCAGATACACTCAGAGCAGGTTCTACTGATGAACCTGCTTTTTCTATTGCAGGCCAGAGATTGCAACACAAAACACTCAAATAGTTAATTTACCTTACTGCTTTTTTACAGCGAGCAACACTAACCTGACAAAGAACAACACATAGCAACATACTGTAGCCCAAGATGCATTTCTTTCTGCAAGTGTGTCTGAACATACAACAAAATGACTAATAGCCAGTAAATTGCTTCAAGTCCAGTATGAGAACAATAAACTATTTCAAAAAGGGGGAAGTTACCAAATGATCAAATTTCTAAGCAGGACATCTCCTGCACTCTGTTCTTCCTTGTTGATGCGCTAGACTGAATGCACTGTACTTCTATACTTTATCCATGGGTATGAACAGCAGACTTGAGCAGAGGCAGCATCAGGCAGCCTAGCTGCAACTAGTGCTACTCATCTAGCTTATGCAGGTCTGCAAATCCTAGGCAACAGCCAAATTCCTTCTTTTCTACTTGCACAAAATTTCCAGTGGGAGACAAGAGACATACTGGGAAAATCTGGACTTGTGACAGCTCTAAGATGGTATGAATTCAACCACATAACAGCACAGACAGGCTTTCTGCACCATACTGGTTGTGTGCATTCCCTGTGTCTTTCCAAGAACCTAGTCCCTTTGGTGGTTCAGCATAACAAAAGAGAACTAGGGATAAAAAGAAAGATTTGTCAAAGATTGTACAACAGAAAACCTCTACGGGTTGTTTGGAGAATGATGAAGAGAACATTAGAGTGACTAGCATACATGTCCTCGATGCATTTAATGTCTGCTCAGTTGAAAGAAACATTGTAATTTCGTTTCTGAACTAATATAAGCATTACCCTTCGCTTTTCTCTCCTCAACTCTGTGTAGACATTGCTTAACTAAGAACTAGGTATGGGCTGGTACAGCAGATAATAATCCCAAATTATCTGAAATACCATTTGGATTAAATGCAAGATCCAGTTTACCACTGGGATATACTTCAAGTCACACGCATAAGTAGCAAATGCATTTAAATGTTTGCTTAAGGTCCAACGGCTGTCTACTTTTAGCCTTGAAAAAAAATCGTCTTCAGTAATAAAACAGAAAAGAAAGCTACAGCCTTTGATGGAGTCCAGGGTTTCTCACAGTTTCTAAAAATTATGGAATGAAGAATCCTGACAGTTCTCAGTCAATGAAATCATTTTAATACTGGTTTGAACTGCTAGTCAGAATCCAAAATCTCTGGGGCATGAAGAAAAGATGGGAAAAGCTAGAAAAATATAATAAGTTTTATCCAGCCGCACAAATGAGGCCTCTGAGGCAACGGTAAGCAAAGTGGCTTGCTGCTAGTCACACAAGAGACCTGCATAGATCTAGGTACTGAATTTATGCCTTCCAAGTCTCCCTCCCCACAAGTAATCCACAAAACCTCCTAATGCCCACTGCCAGTATAAAGTCTGCAGGATGGGATATTCTTATCGAATACCCTGGTAATAAAAAAACCAAACAAACAGGAATTAATGATATCAAGACTTTCTCTGAAAACCATAGTGCACAAATTTGCAGTTTTCTCAGTTAGCAGCATACGTCTAAAGAAAAGTACTCACAGAGGTGCCATTTTCCTATGATGTTTTCAATATATATTTTTCCTTTTCTAAATAGGCCACATGTAGTAGTCAAAGAAACTCATTTGTAGGCAAAGCATTAGCAATAGTACGTCAAAAGTACATCATCAGTCATTCCATTACATGCTACTCTAATACAATAGATATGACTTACGGTAGCTAAACATACATGGGTGCTTTCTGCTGTTTCAAAAAGTTAGCAGAGCTAACTGCTGTCCGAAAACAGCAGAGTTTAGATTAGTTTTTTTTTTTTACACATTAGTTTTAAATTAGAACGCTTTGCCATCAGAGGAGTCACACAAACAAGAGGGAACATACGTCCTTCAAAATTTGTCCAACTTGATAATGGGAAAATAATACTAAAACCAGAAAATCACTACTGCTGTAGTTACTACTAAAAAACTAGCCATGAGGCTATTACAAGAGGTAGAGTGACCAAAGGCTCTCATAACACACCCAGACCATCTCATCAGTGGTTTTGGCCTACTCATTAAAATGCCTTGTTTGTGAATCATGTGTAGGTGTTCGTGTACACAGGTTTCAATGAAACAACTGGTTGGGCCATGCTGTAGTCCTTGCTGCAAAGTATCCTGAAGCTCAGTTAGCATAACAAATGCTGTGGAAAACGAATGTATATTGTCTTGCACTGCATCTATTTTCTTCTTTATTGCCACAAATCGTGAATGGCACTGATACCATATTAAAAACTCCAGATGTAGGTGGCATGACATATTCAGGGCTTACCTATGCTTACCATATGATGGGGCAAAAAAGGGGGAAGCAAGAGAAAAATAACTTTAAAAATTAGTTCTACAAGTATAAATGGTGTAGGCAATTTATGAGCCACTTCCTTCTGGGGAGTTATTTCTACTAGTCATTAAGGTCTCGATGCACAGCATGGAAGTGTCATCAACCTTACCAAAGCTGGGCTATCAGCTAGGGCAAAGCAACAGTGGCCCTGCCTCAAAGCAGGGGAATGTGTCCCACAGTACGTCTCTATGCAGAGTGCTTGGAGTTTGTCCCTGCCTTTGGTTATCATCATTTCTTTGTTAGCTTTTTTGAGGGAAGAGGTGGGTTTGTCACAATAAATGAAAAAGTATTTTCAAACTTCTCAAATTATCTGAAAACTGCACCTTCAAGCAACATCTAAATATGCTTCAAAAGAGTTAGTTAATATCTGTAAACTAAATTAGGCCCAAAGTGATAAAAATGGGCATCAAAACCCCACACCTAAAATAATGCATTTTGAAAGCATGCTGGGAAGAAGCAAAACCAAAGCAAAGACAAGTGACAGAAAGTGAGATCACAAATTTGTTTTACAAAGTCACTGTAAGAAAGGGAGACAAGAGAGAGGGAAAAGGCTGGTGCATCCAGGGAGGGAAGAAGGGGTGAGTGGAAACAGCTGGAATTGTTCAGCTGTGTCAACATTCGGCTGTTTCGCAGATTGACTAGCAAAGTGTCATCTGAAACCAATTACATTCCCAAAACCCCATGGACCCAGTTCATAACATTGATTAATCCACATTGTGAAAACGTCCCCAAGCAAAACTGGAACAGCTGTCAGCCCTTGGAGCTCAGAAATAGCTTTTTTTTTTTTTTTTTTAAAAAGCCATGCACACTCTTAATTCCAGCTTTGTAATTTACAGAAGATCATATACCTGTTTCTACTGATTAAGAGCAAAAAAGATCTCCACTTCTTCCTACAAACATTGCTTTTCCTGCATTACCATGGCTGATGATAGAAAAGGTTGTCAGCATTAGACACAGACCAGTACTAATCCCCACAGACAGAAGCACCTGCCTGAGAACTAACATACTCCTGAAGATGCTTTTTCCTCTCCTTTGCAGACCCTGGGGGACCACAATTTACTTTCTGAAGGACGGAAACTTCCTGTTTCCACTCCAAGTGCCCTGAAATTATGGTCTTCAGGCAGATTAGTTATGCAGAAATCATCAACTGTACTTCTGAGACTCCTGACACTACCCGACTGTAAATCAGCTTCTGTGCCCAAGTGAGGCATGGGTCAGCTCCAATCACCTCCCCACACAGCACTCCTTTTCACAGCTTTTCCTGCTCAGTTTGAACACTGATGAAATGCCTGCTATAGGAAGATCTTGTACTTGATGAGTTGCTTCACTGCTGCCATCTCCATGGTCACAAGGACCTTGCTAGCTACAAGGTGCTTCACAGCGCAACCATGTCCTGGTCAAATGCCCGCTCTGTCCATCTGAGCAGCACCAACCTGAACCAGTGTACTCCCATTCAGAGCTCCTTATTGGCCATGAAGACATAATTTATCTGTCATATTTCCCAAGACAGTATCAGACAGATGTATTCTGACAGTCTATAAAATATTTCTGAGCTAACCAAAATCACTGCAAGAATATCATAACAAATAGGAATGGAAGTGTGCATAAATGCAATCAAAAGAAACAAAGGAAATGGGAAGATTTTCAGTTTTCACAACTGTCAATTAAAGGCTGCAGGGAAAAAAAGCTATTTTTTTGCTTGCATATTAATTAAATCACTTTATTAAAGAAGGTATTTTTATGTGGAGCTCAATGTTTTGGTTTTTTTCAGATGTATACATTTATTTTATCAGCTATTCTAAAATAAAGTTTAGAGGAGCAGGAAGGCTCTACCAGCTAGCACCAAAGATCAAGAGACCTTACACTTCAACCTGCAATATTCTTCCTGCAATTCTATCAGCAAGAATTGCTGTCACTGTGTAACATCATGAGAAATTCTGTGCTGCGTTTGTATTTCCCAACTTCAGAGCAAGGAATTGTCAGACTGACAAGGGAAGTACCAGAGCCTAAGTCCACAGAAACAAAACCATTCAAATCATATTGCTATTGTATGATTCCAAAACATTGGTGAAGTGACAATTCCTTTTCCAATGAACACTTTGTATGTGTAACTCATTCATCATGCATCTTTTGAAAGAGTTCATGGATTCAAATACAGATACACAAGAAATCTTTAGCATTGCTGCACAGCCTGTACCTGAACTTAAATGAATAACGTCAACATCACTGGACTTAACGCACTCCTTATTCTGTACTATAGAGAAATACTTCCCAGCTTTAGAGAAGCTGTTTGGAAGGGCAAAGTATATATTAGAGTTAGAATATCTTTCAGCTTATCTGTTCCTTCACTCAGTCCTCTTACTTTTACATTTCTAAGGACTTGTCACAGATCAAAACCCCCACATTGTTTAAACTTCAGCATTTCATTTCAGTTTCACAATTGAATACACACAATATAAACCAAAATGCAGCACATCTGATCAACTATATCAATTCATTACTCAAAAAATAAGTTATGCTAGAATGGTTATTTATTTGAGGACAATGGTATATTGGTGTAAGAATTTATATTCAGAAAGGTAAATACATTTCCAAATTCAAGAGAGTGAATTTCCTTTTGACTCTTTACAAAATACTCCAGCAATATTAGTTAGTTAACACCACTGGATACAATGCAAAAGCTATCATGATTTGATATGTGTTTCCAAGCCCCAACCATGATCAGCATCCAATATTGTGGGTGCTGTATAAACAGAGTAACATCTAATCATTAGACTCCCTGTTTTGCAGGGTACCGGGATGTATCAACTCAATGAAGCATTATTCAAGCCTATAAAATGCTGTAGTATTTACAACATTTAACACAGTGCTTAGTGTTAAGTATATGCCAGTAATAAGTTACACTGCATTAAAAAAAAACACAAAAGAAAAATACTACTTCACACATATGGAGTTCTGTGAAGACACTCACAAGCTGTTCTTGTTTCCCATAAATGTTAGAAATAAAAAAGAGTCACTGGGTCTAATACTTCATATTCTGCAACAGAAAGGAAGTAGACAGTGGCATCAAATACAAACAAGAAAATTGTGAGACCACAGCAAACCTGAGTTCAGATGGATGGTCCACAAGCAGTAGCCAGGCTTTTTAGAGTAGCCAGTATCTGATCGTCAAAGAACAGTAAAACTCAAGAGCTGCTAGGTACTGGTTTCTGTGCTATTGAACGTGCAAGCACAGAGTTATATTTTCTGACCACCGAGACCAATTATAATTTTCTCATGAAAAACTGTTGAGTGACTCATAACGTTTGTCTTCAAGAACGTAGAGTTGAAAGTCAAAATTACTCCTATCTTATCAAAATCCAGCATGAGAAAGTGAAATTATTTCCCAAGTAATTCTTACAACACCAATAGCTGGATTCACATGGGTTGCTAATAGTAGCTAACAGACTGAGAGAATAATATGTAAGGTATTCTTAAGATTATAATGAGAAAAATTTGTACAAAGACTTGTAGAATTAGGGCAAAGTACAAAGAGTTATTCAAGCTGTATCACTAGCAGACATCCATCAATTCACAGAATTTAAAGTAAAAAAAAAGACAAGTGGGATGATCTATTCTTGCATATCCCAAGATGTGCGTGCCATAGGTCATTGCATTTCACATCATTAACCCCTGCACTGAGCCCCGTAAATGGTGTTTGATTAAAACTTTTCTTACAGAAAAGCATCCAAGCTGAATCTGAAAACTTCAGGAAATGGTGCAGCAGCTGTTCCTACTAGTAATCAATTCCAATTTTTGACCACATTCAGTGTTGAGCATTTTTGCCTACTCTCCAATTTGAATTCATCTGCTCCAGCATTCCAGCCACTGGTTCCCATTTTGACTCTCTCCATTAGATTAAAGAGAGTCCTTTAGTAAGCAGTATTTTCTTTCTCTGAAGACATTTAAACACTGTTATCCTACAGACACCCAGTCTTCTCACTGAAAAATTTAAGAGATGATGCTCCAAGTAGCTGAACACCAATCATTTTCTCCTACCCCGAATATTTTGTGGTGACTTTCTGAACCTTACCCAATACTTCAATGTCCTTCCTAAAACATGGATCTTATAATGACAAGGATTATTCTACTATTGTCTTGCCAACATACACAGGCATATAAGCAGGCAAAACTTCTCTCTCATGTCTCATTCCCATTTACACAAACAAGTATAGCATCACAGTTCTCTTCCACTGGAAGCCTGTGGTCAGCTGTTACCCAAGAGGATCGTCTCTGCTTTGCATGACAGTCTTCTGCCACTGAAATATTTATTTTTCTTCTGCAAGTTGATTTACACAGGTCCTCTGCTTAAACGGGCAAAACAATTTACAGCTTTCTGTGTAAAGTGTCTACTACTCTTTTACCTCATATTCTGCCACTCTTTTGCTACCTGGAAACAAAGCATCAGTGGTTCAGATAGATTCTTCCAAGTAATTGACAGAAATATTGAATAGTGTTGAAACTAGTCCTGATCCTTGCCAAATGCCTGTACCAGCTCACACTGATTCTCCACAAATGTGTGTCTGAGATAAGGCAGTTAGCCAGAGCTGCGTTTAGTGCACAGACTGCTGCAACTAAAACAGAACTCACAGGAAGAAGCAAGAAGGAGCTTCAGGTTAAATCCTAGTGAACAATATGTATTGAACCCCACACTGTGACTGTATGAGGAACTCTGTCATAAACAGGAGCTGCAAATGATTTTAAAGTTCAGAAGTTCTCAAACGGAGGAATCACATCTGTAATGTAAAGGTGAAGATGCGCTGATGTAAAGTAGCAATTAAGACAATCAGGAATTCCTAGCACTGTCACTAAGAGTCTTTTTGGTTCCAAGTTTTCTGAAGAAAATATGGATCATCACCACAGATTGGTTATCTTGAAGGGTCAAATGTTGAAGAGGAGGTATGAAATGGGTGACTAAAATAAGCGATGGCGAACAACAGAAGGAATGTCTTCCCAAAGAGAGTAATGACCATATATAGCATGCCTTTTTTTATATATAGTTGATGTGTTTGATGTCTGAGGACCTTTCATCAACTCTGTCATCAAGTGGTATTTCCCAAATGGAGGACTGGTGTTCTGTGAGTGCCAGCAGTTATTTATTTGAGCTTTTGAAAGCATGACTGCTCTATTTATCCTTATAGGGGCCATTACACCAAAGAGCATTTTGTGATATTTGCTGCTGACAGCAGGAAATCAGGCCAGTAACATGCACACTCACGTGACTAACCCGTTACCTCTCTGTAGGTGCTTAGAACAGCAAGAGCTTCCTATACAGATCACCTATCCAGAACTTTGGAACTTGTGACAACTCCCTAAGCTAAGAGATCCTGTGAGGTTTCCCCAGGCACAGCAGTCACTGGGCTGAATTACTGTGTTCGAACATCTTTGTAAAAATAAATATGGATGAATACCTGCATGTTTACAATACATACCTTTAAAAATGTCCCTGCAGGCTTGATCTTTAATATCTTTCAGGGTAGTACCTGGAAAGACCTGCAACTATAACTATGTAACCACCACCAACATAATATAGAAGTAATAGTACTGAAAAACAAAACTATCAGATGACACGACAGTTCTTCAGATGGCCTAATCAACAAGCAAACCTTAGACAGAAATACAGCAGAGGTTATAATACCTAGAAATATCAAAAAGATAAATTGTTTTTGATACAGTGCAAGTTTGAGATACCATGAAAGAATGAATCTGAATAAAGGTCCTTCCATTCTCATTCTAGAAAATCATCTTCTGCTTTCTTTTACTACATGCTGAGAAAAAAAGCCAGAACAACAAAACCAGAAGCATATTGTATAAGGTGTTAGGGAATACAGCTTTTTATTTTAATTATCCCCTAAGAACAAAAATAGGGAGACATGGATAATTACTATCACGAAGGCTTACACTAGGAAACCTACCGAAGTAACATGATACAGCTGCTATCAGCCCATGGGTATCTGTCTGCTTCTTCTGCACCTCAGCCACTGGATTCACTGAGCCCCAGGGATTCTTAGAAGGGACACCAAAGGAACAGCTCTCTAAAGCTGAATTCCCACTGTAGTTAAACTGATCTGATTTTATGCCTCCTCAGCCTCTGCACTGGGACACAGTGGACTGGATCAGAGCAAAGGCAACACATATCAATAAAGCTTCCCTCACTTAGCAGCTTCATCACTGCTAAGTTTGGCACTGAAATCACCTAAAAACCTAAATAGTGTGGTAATAGCAAACTAATTTTTTTAAAATACTCTACAAAAGGGTCTAGAGACCAGCAATTTGCAGAGAAAACTGCCAAGAAAAAGTCATCAGCATCTTTAATTGCCTTTTTCTTTTTTTCCTTTCAATGTTTAGGAACAAGTATGTATTAATTTAATACAAGATACAGATGCAGAAGGTATCTAGGATTTAATCAGTTTGAATTTAACACTGCAAGAACTTTATTTTCTTTTCTCTGCACAAAGCTATGACTGCCCCGTCTGCATCTTATCCAACCTCTAAAAGCATCCACAAATATGCCAATACAAATCTGGATGCAGTAACAGCACAGAGGAAAATGTCCTCTCAGTTCAATGACCCAGCATACATGCTTCACAGACTAATGCTAGAGGGAGACTATTGTTCCCTCAGCTTCTGTAATACAGTGTATAATTGCATAAATAGGGGGTTAAAGTTTTGGAGGAAGGACCTTTGGATCCAAGATTCCTCACTTCCCATGCCTTCTTCCAGCACTGGCCCTGCTAGATCATTTTTAAGTGACCCATTGCTATTTTTTTTCCCCAGACACGTGCTTTCTAGGTGCCTCTGCTACTATTTCATCTTTTCAAGTCACTCATTTTATGAACACTCAATCAGCCCCAAAGTGCTAAATATCAAACCATCCA
Organism: Haliaeetus albicilla; assembly: GCF_947461875.1. Classification (NCBI taxonomy): domain Eukaryota; kingdom Metazoa; phylum Chordata; class Aves; order Accipitriformes; family Accipitridae; genus Haliaeetus; species Haliaeetus albicilla. The sequence continues at coordinate 9,825,852 of NC_091494.1, read as the reverse complement.
TTTGAGCGGAGCAGGATCTGTTTGTTTGCTGAGCTTTCCAACAAGGCCAGCTTCCTGGGTTACTTTTCAGTATGAACTAGCCTTGGTACAGAAACAGGTTTTTCAGTGTACATGCTAATAAAAAAACAATGTGAAGGAGTCTGTCTGCATTTGTATGTTGCTGAAATGCATTGTCATACACAACAAAGACTGTCCCACAACATAAGCCTCTGCAAGAGGGAAATGTTTTCTGGAAATTGGGAATATTACCCTGAAGGTTTCTAGAAGCTATTGAAGTTACATAAATAAATTGATCTATAGTGCTTAATCCTAGAATGTTGAAAGGAAAATTTTATTTAAAAGAAAATACTTTGGTGACAGCATGATCTGAAAGGTCAGCATATAACTGAAGTTATGTTCCGGTCTTTTACAAAAAAATTATACTGGGCTCATACTGTTGTAAAAAGAGCACTTCACACAGAACTTGTACATTTTATTTTAAATCCTTGAAGCCTGTTAGTAAGTTCCTGAAGAAGACATGATTGTCTTGTTATTGTCAACACACCCACCCACCCAATCAACCTTCAAAACATCAAAATTCACTTTACTCCCACTATCCCCTTGATGTAAATTATTCTCCTATTAATAATTCTCTTTTGTTATAATCATCCTTTCCTATCTTGCATGAATTGCTCTCATCCTAATATGACCGAGTTTGAGCTTACTTCTGGAAAAAAAAAACCAAAACCCTCATTGGAAAAAATATAAATGTTTGGGGAAAAAATCTTTGTCCCTCTCCAATCACTAGAAAAAACTCTCCCTGTTTGTGGTCAATTTCATCCTTTTCCCTGCATGATTTAAAAGCATCCCTGTAATACAACTGGATATATGACATTGGAGAAACTAGCCATTACTAACAGGTATATGGCAACTCATTGTATACTCGTGCATTCTATCTGGAAGTGAGTAAATACTTGCTTTGCTCCAGAACATGTTTCCCTCTCCAGGTCATGACAACTCTGAGCATCCCCAATGGTATCATTCCTTGGAATGGCCGGATGAGTCACATTACAAAAAAGTAAATATACACTGTATATCTTCCTGGCTTTATTAGGTTTGCATGGCAAGGTTTTGGTAGCCGAGGGGCTACAGGGGTGGCTTCTGTGAGAAGATGCTAGAAGCTTCCCTTATATCCGACAGACCAATGCCATCCAGCTCCAAGACAGACCTGCTGCTGGCCAAGGCTGAGCTCATCAGTGACAGTGGTAGCACTTCTGTGATAACATACTTAAGAAGGGGAGCAAAGTTGCTGTGCAACAGAAACTGCAGCCGGAGAGGAGTGAGAATGTAAGAGACACAACCCTGCAGACACCCAGGTCAGCAAAGAAGGAGGGGGAGGAGATGCTCCAGGCACCGAAGCAGAGATTCCCCTGCAGCCCATGGCAAAGACCATGGTGAGGCAGGCTGTCCCCCTGCAGCCCATGGAGGTCCACGGGGGAGCAGATCTCCACCTGCAGCCTGGGGAGGACCCCACGCCAGAGCAGGTGGGTGACCAAAGGAGGCTGTGACCCTGTGGGGGACCCACGCTGGAGCAGTCTGTTCCTGAAGGACTGCACGCTGTGGAAGGAACCCACGCTGGAGCAGTTCATGAAGAACTGCAGACCGTGGGAAGGATTCACATTGGAGAAGCTCATGGAGGACTGTCTCCCATGGGAAGGACCCCACACTGGAGCAGGGGAAGAGTGTGAGTCCTCCTCCTCCTGAGAAGGAAGGAGCAGCAGAGACAACATCTGATGAACTGACCATAACCCCCATTCCCCACCCTGCTGTGCCACTTGCAGGGAGGAGGTAGAGAATTTGGGAGTGAAGTTGTGCCCGGGAAGAAGAGAGGGGTAGGGGAAAGGTATTTTAAGATTTGGGTTTATTTCTTATTATCCTACTCTGATTTGATTGGTAATAAATTAAATTAATTTTCCCCAAGTCAAATCTGGTTTGCCTGTGATAATAATTGGTGAGTGATCTCTCCCTGTCCTTATCTCAACCCTTGAACCTTTTGTTATATTTTTCTCTCCCCTGTCCAGCTGAGGAGGGGAACGATAGAGTGGATTTGGTGGGCACCTGGTGTCCAGCTAGGGTCAACCCACCACATTGGCAAATGGGACTGAGACAGTCACCAATATTTGTTCACTAATCCCACATTAATGTCACCAAGGCAAAGCAAATTTGGTCCACCTCTGAACTATTCTTTTCATCCTTACTTAAATGGGTAGCTTTATGCCATTAAGCTGTTATGGCCACTAAAGGAACAGTAAAGGTATCATGAGAGTTAGCCTATATATACTACCTGCTACAAATATTATGTTCAACACATGAAGGATGGACTTGTTGGCAGAAAATTGGAGGACACTTCCAAAGCCAGATACCTATAGCAGAAGGCATGAGTTCTGCAGTAGGATATAGGCTTACTAGTTTTGCAGTGAATTTCCTTGATTATACTTGATCCTTTCAATGGTTTTCCAGTTTCATGGAAATATTGCTAAAGCAACCCATCTTTTTTAAGCTTACACTATCTGTTCAGCTTCTGGTAGTATGGTGGTCAGAGGTATTTCTTAGGGCAATAGTTTCAACTCTCAAATCACATGGAAACACCAAAGGTGGAGAGGAAAAAAAAAAAATCTATGGGCTTGACACAGCACAAAAGTTTCTGGCTGGTATTAAACCAAAATCAGATTAGACAGTTACAAAGGTCACTTCTGAAATCTATAGAGATGCAAGTAGTGCAAAATACAGCCTTTCATGTTTGCACTGTTTTCTGCCATTAGTTGGAACCATCTGTTTATGGGACTAGGTTTGGATTTTGTTCGGGTTCGCCCCCCCCCCTGTTTTTTTTTCTTTTTTCTTCCTGGCTACCTGAATTCTCCCCAAGCATCTCTGAATTTGCAGCAGCAATTCCCAGTGATTGCTCTGACATGATAATAACGGTGGCACTGCAGCTCCCCAGATGTGAAATCCAGCCAGTGATTCTCAGGGGCTCCTGTACAGTCTGGGGTATTTGGGTTTGTTTGTTTTTCCCTTGTTCTTTTCCTTTTATTATTAAAGATTTTTTTTTTAATTTCCCCTTATTATTGTTAAAGACTCTTTGTTACCCAGGGAGTTCATTCAAACTGTGAAGCAAAAAAGGATTCTAAAAGGCACAGGCAGCAAATGAATTGTCCATTTCCCTGCTTCTCCATCTTCCTACATACTTTTAGCACAGATTTTTTTCATCAGACTTATATACTGATGTATAATAGGTGCCAGAATCAAATCTCTCTTGTGCCTGACAGGCAATCGATTATAGAAAGTGTCCCTGTAGCAGTTGGCAAGTTGGGCAAAGTGGTTTTTCCTATCATCACTGCAACGTACCATGCTGACTTTCCTAATAATAACAGGAATTTTCAGTTTTAGTCTAGGACTGGATTTCAGCTCTTCTACTGCACCTCATTTCTGTGGGGTAACAGTAATAGCTCACAAACACACTTGCAAACTTGTGTTGGATGTGAAAATCCAAAAGACACAAGCAAATTAATGAGTACTGGCTGGGAGATACATTACTGTCTTTTGGCAATGAACATTGGAAGATGAATTATTTTAGCTTGGTTTTGAAAAACAGCACAGGTCAAACAACAGAACCGGGTGACAAAGAGCTGCAAGCACATACAATAGCAAGGAGCCACTTTTAGCTGAAATTGAAAAATATTTCCTACAAACTCTGTCCAGCATGGCAGAATAATAATTTGGGGGGGGAGGGGAGTGGGGTGGTGAAATTTATATGCTGCTCAGCAACCTTTTTGTATTATACAGTTGTGACTTTTAAAATACGGTATTTTCCTCCTCCACACCTAAGTCTTCAAGTTAAAAAAATACAAGCATGTAAGTTTTGATAATACTTGTACAATGTAAAGTGATGCTGTCAAAGTAGCGCTGTACTTCAGACAGTCCTTCACACCTAAAGCCACTCCTTGTTGCTGTAAACATGTACATACACTTCAAGAAACCCCCTATATGCAGATTTCCTTATGTCATTATATAGAGGAATATTAGCAAGGCTTTGATCCACATGCTTAGAACTGGGTTCTGTGTTGTTCATGAATGCTTTTACACTTAATATTTACATCTTATTACTTTTATAATATGCTTAGAAACAAAGTCAGGAAAATACCCCTGCCTTAGAATAGTGCAGTATAGATTACCCAGGAGGAAAAAAAAAACAAGGTAGAAAGTCCTCCCAGGAAGGGTTGTGTGCCACCCTCTCATAAAACAAGTTTAAATCACTTGAAAGTTACAAAAAGTATACAGAAAGTACCCACACAGATATGTATTCTCGTACTGGTGGAGTTAACTCAGGGGTACATAGTTGAAGAACAAAGCTGTGCATTAGCTATTTATACACTTACGCAATCAATACTGAAATAAGCACACGTATAATTACATAATTATCACATTAGGAAGTCCATAATGAACAATTTAATCAAGTAAAAAAAGAATATCATAAATATGGCCAAATGATAATGAAACTGCACTACATGAATAAATCTTACTGAGAGAAGGCAAGTAGCCAGCAGAAATTGGTAGAGGACAACTAGTTTACACATGAAGATGTATCACAACTATATTATTTAAGAATCCTGAGGACATTTCTGTACTTCAGAGAATGAAAACAAACAAAAAACAAAGCCATCGACACCAAAACTTGAAATAAGTAATGTTTACGTGCAGATTAATGTTGTTAAAGATTAGAGCCATAAAGATCACCATCTGCTCATAGACAGATGCATGATAAGAAAGATGCCAGGTTTTTGAGAGAGATCTTTTCTGCTTTGTCACAATTCTATATTCAGTAACTGTTCCAACTCTTTTTGTTTGTTTGGGCCTGGTTACCATCATCCTCGAGATTTTCAAACTGTGTCTATGCAGCTCGAAAATGAATAGTTTATTAAGTCCCCTGTATTTGCATCTGGAGACTTTACTTAGGGCTATATCTAGCTGGCATTCCAAAGGCTGAACAAAGCAGGCTTGCCTATGATGCAAAGCACTACATGAACAGTTTAATATACTAGGGTGCAGACATTGACAGAGACTGTCACTGTTCTTGTTCCAGAAGTCATACAAAAGGGCTGGAAAACATAACTATGACCACCGAAGTCACTGAGGCCCTAGCTTTGCAAATACATCACGACTATAAAACTGGACAGATTTAGTCAAGCTCACTAAGTTCCACCAAGCCACATCAGAAGAGCAGGTCGTGGACTCCAAAGGGGGACTGCAACTCGGAAGACCTCCTGCACTGTTGTAGTAATAATTGCACAGAATCAGCAGTTGGAGGTGACTACAGAAACAGCTATTGCAGGGTCAAGAGCAAGAAGAGATGGTCACAGAGGAATGAAAGCAAGATGGAGAGTTTAAGATCAATAAAAGACAGCCTAGCCAGGGCAAAAGGCCTCCCCTCTCTTACTGCAGTGTCTTGTGCTCTATTAGCACTTGTGACTCTCTCCCACTCCGTGCTGCCTTTGCTCCTAATTGCTATGCCAGCCATCAGAATTGTGTCCCAGTTCAAGGTGGTAACGAGCAGTAGTGTATTTATTAATAAAGCAATAACTGTACCAAGCCTTCTTTACCTGACATAAAGGTTGCTACAAACACATTTCCATTATTTTGTAATTTCAGCAAGGAGAAGCAAAGAACTGGTTAGGAGAAAAGGACATGCTAGGGAGCGGCAAAAAACAGTCCCTGGAGAGCTCAAAGCAACAAAAATGCATGGTCTCGGGTGTGGAAAAAAATATGGCTTAATAAATCATCATCTGAAGTTGCCATGGTAATAGTAAATGTCTAGCTCCCTATACTGTTTAACTTCATACATCCACTCCTGCAGGAGAGGAATAACACTGATTTCTCCACCATACCGAATGACAGTGGAGATTCTTATTTAAAGATGAGGACAGAGTGTGCAGCTCGGCGGAGTCAGGCTCACGACCTGCAGGGTACTTGAGGTGAAGGAACACGTTCTTTATGCAAGTCAGCTCCACGCCACACACTCGCTGTACTTTTTGCAGAATTCGCTTCCTGGTGCGGTGGCCTCCAAAATGCAGTTTGCCAGATAACCAGCAAAGCAGTGTTTGCTTTCTAAAACTAGAAAAAACACTTTGTGATTGACCAAAGATTGCAGTCCCACATGGAATACCATATAATATATTATCATAGCCATAGGTAAACATAGATGTATATAAAAAGATCTTTCAGATTCTATCCATGTACCAACTTCTTGGAGGGAGGGGCTTGAGTAAATAAAAAGAAAGACTCTGACAAGAAAAAGGATGGTGCGTGGGTCTCTCACAGAATAAGGTCAGCTCCCACAGACTTCCTCAAGCAAGTTTCTTAATGTTCCTGTATCTCGGTTCCCCCATCTGTACAACAGTGTTAACATGTACTCTGCTTATCTAAGCTTGTTAGCATGTAGAAAGTGATTTGTAATCTGAAAACTCAGAGCCTATGAAAAAAGAAAACTTTTGTTTCAAAACTTCACTGCCTCCAAGAGTCTGAAAAAATAGGCTGGCTGGCAATCCCTGTGCTAAAAAGCACTGTCAGTGTTTATAAAGCAAAGATAAAACATTTCTACACCACATAAAGAGCAAATTGTCTAGTCATACTTAAAGCACTGTAATAAGATAGATGAGTAAAAAGACAGTCAAGAAATAAACTAAAGCGACAGCAGCACTAGGAGCAATTACTTATTGGAGAAGTGCAGCTCAAAGGCAAGGGGAGAGAAAAAGTCAGATTTGGCTTTCCAGCAAAGGAGCATGCCAAGGAGATTTCAGTGTCCTGAAAATCAGTCAGGTTTTTCCACCTATTCTTTTAAAATGCTCACTGTACCACCTCAGAACATAATCATGCCTATGGCACACGATACTAGTTTACTTAAGGTCAGGTTAAATATCTTTCCTGGTTTCTCAAAAGCGAGGTCCCTTAGACCACATAAAGACCATGAAATCTCATTGCCAAAAACCAAGCCACAGTCTATGAAACATAATCTGGGAATAAAGAATAGTTATTTTTATTAAAATAGGTCTTAGAATGCAGTGCCAGAGTGCTAATCATAAGCACATGCAACTCAACTACACTTCCCTTGCTGTAGTCTTTTAAGCCTTCATTACTGTGATTTCACATTAAGAATCAAGATATGATGTTAACCTAGAACACAGCCCTCATAAAATCAGAATTTTTCAAGAGGTGCTACCAGGTATCTTCCTACTAACCGTCCTAGGACTGTGTCAACCACCAGTATTTTTCTCTCAGTCTTCACAGAAAGCTCTTTATCAGGCTACATGTATGTGATCTATATTAAAGTACAGTTCCTGGCCTAGAACAAATTATCACAACTCCACGTTTTCTTCTTTAAAGAAATATGTTATCTGAAAAAAGGCATAGGATTTTTAACCAAACTAAAATGTAATGTAAATGTGCATCCTTTCTAAAATGAGCTCTTTTCCTAACCTGTTCAAGGTGAACTGAAGTTACAAATTTCTCGAATCAATGACAAAATTTTGCACATGGTAATCACAGACAAAATCATCCATTCATCACAGACTACAACTCATATGTAGAGGAACACATATGCATCTGTTTTAAAGCAGTGCAGCAGCTGAACGATTTCAGAGTGTTTTACACGTTTGACTTTCTCGACAGAATATTTCAAACATCCATTTCCTCCTCTTTCTGCATGTAATTTATATTCCTGAGACACAGAAGTAATGTCAAAACCTGAAAGAACAGAGAAACCCACAGCTGTGAAAGGCTCCTTGCTATCAACAGGTATACATCAAATACCATGAGCTAAGACTACATGGTTTCATGGTGCCTCCACTTCTTTGACTGTGTACCTACAGGATTCCTGCTTGGTTTAACTGCTGCATAGAGTCTTCAGTCTCACACTGCAAATCCAAGTTCCAGATGGAAATATAAATTCATAATAGGTTCAGGGCAAATATCCAACATACCAAGGTTACATCACAGTGGATGCAATTTGCAACTTCAATAGAAAGACAGTGAAAGGAATCAAAGTGACCCTTTGAGGAAAGTGTGATTTACTAGCTAACGCAAGACCAGTCTTTTGTGTCATCTGCACAGAGACACCCATAGCTTGACATTAAATATGTAAAAGATTTGAGCTAGGGCAGTTTCCTTCGAAGCTAGCAATGCTATCTTCCTGTGAACCCTTTGCTTTCTCTCTAAAAGAGGCAAGCGTATCGAAACATTGCCAAACTGTTGAATATACAGGTCAAATGATATCTCACTAAATTAAAAAAAGAAAAAGGGTACACCCTTTCTTACCTGAGGAAACATTATGCCAACAGCAGACACACAACATGGCCTCTAATGATAAAACGGAAGAGACAAAAAATAGTGCTAAACCATAACGAATGACTGAGTTAAAATAAATTTGACCCCTAGTACCCACTTTTCTCCCCTCCCAAGAGGACACAGGACTCATGAGGTCTGCTAGGCACTTTCTGCATAAAGTCAAAGCAGATGGTATCAGAAGCCTTGACTGCTAAGCAGGCTTGGAGAAAAAAGTAGTGAAAATTATTTTGTCTCTTCTGAAGAAGGACCCTGCCAGTGTCTTCAAACTCACAACCACAAGCTTATTTTTATGTAGTCACATTTACCTTAAATTTACAAATTTCCAAAACATACATTTTTAATATGATAAATGTTTCTCAGTACGTTAATAATCTAGCTCCTCTGCATGTAACTTAGTCTCTCTGCAGCTAATGATTAAAGTAGGCACCACAGAAAACCATAACTGCTTTGTGCTATTTCTCTTAGCCATTCTGTGGACAAAGGAGAAAAAAAATAGTACAAACATTCTAGCTACTGCAGGGCAATACCAAAAAGCCAGCCATTTTGCATATTACATGCCACGGAGGAGGACCTCCCCAGAAGGGGCAGCACTAGTAACACCACACCAGCCTGGAACTCCCTGCACTAGCATGCACCCATTTCCACCCTTCGCATGACATCTTATACATTACATGACATACATGTGTGGTACAGTATCAGGGCTGCTGCAGCACTCCTCTTTACTGTACACTACAGCTAGTACATACCAAGGCTGCCTCTATATCAGGGGCAGCCTTTCAAAGGACAAGAAGTCACAACAGGATTCCCGGCAGAAAACGCAGAAGAGGTTAACAGACAAAAAATTGTATAAATAAAACATGAAGTTATTTAAAATAGTTCCAGTATAGCAGAACTCACTTTTAGTTATGCCAGACTGGATGATGAAGTTTGTGTGATTAATTCCATTCTCTTCCTTTTCATCTCAGAAAACTGTCAGCTCTGTTGTACCAACAACATACTGTTACAGTGGCATCGTGAATAGCTCTTGGATAGCAAACAAAAAATATTAAGTGAGCTTTGCCAATTACCTACCACACGTTTTGCTCACAAGCTGCCTTATTCCCTTAAAATTCTATTGTTGGAATATCTAACCTTTTAAAAATAATAGGTACCACTTAAAAGCAATTGTTATTTTAATTGTGAATCAGGATCGTAAATCCATTCTTTAAGAAGCAATTGTATGTTCTGCTGAATTCTTTTGAATGTGCCTCCTTTAATTCCCTTGCAGGCAACTTCTGCTATAATGAAATTTTTCATTTGCAAATTAGATTTGCTTGTAGCTAGAAACAAAAAGGCATCATCAGAGAGCCAGTAAAAGGGATGCATCCTTACCTAGTAGGAACAATTAGTTGCGCTGACTGCAGTTGTAAAAGCTGCCTCTTTTCTTCCTTTTTCCTCCAGCTCTATGATCTGAAGCAGGACTCAAACATGGGCACAACAGTAAATTGTGTGTTTATATACAGAAAAATAAAATCTGCAGAGCTGTGCCTCTTTACAGTGTCCTAAAATCTGGACTATAGTATGTAGGATCCATTCAGTAGATGTCATTTCTACCTATGTGTACATATACTATGCATACATATTCATGTTAACAATAGAGAAAGGAAAACAATTATTCCTGTAGAACCACCACTCAGCAAGGGACTTAAGCATAGGTTCACATAATAAATAATGTGGTTAAGGCAACAGTAACTGGCTTGACAAATGGCACAAACTCCACAGTGTACTCAACTTGTTTTTTGTGGCCTTATTGACACAGAGAACTCAAAATAACACAGCAATCAAGCCACCTATAACCCACTTTCTCAGACAGAAAAGCATGGTTATTCCCATTTCACTTTCAGAAAACCTGCTGACAGAAAAAAGGCATGAAAAGATTAAGCAACTAATCCAAAGCTATTCAAGAAGTCTGTTGAAGAGCTAAGTATTGAAAAGGGATCTTGCAAGTTCCAGCCTCATGCCTTCACGAACATAAAGCCCTACTCACCCCAGAACACTGGGAACAGTTTAGACTTGAAACCATGTTTTCCCTGATATGCATTTTGTTTAAACTTGCAAGACTTCATATTTTCTTGAGAGCGAAATAATCCTAGCACTGTACAATTCAGTTATTTCAATAACTAAACTGTGGGAGAGAACCGAGTATTGTATTTTTAGGTTCCCCGCAAGAAGCATTGTTCATTTTTATCCTTTCAGTGGCTGATCTTTATCTCTGGCAGCCTTTGGGATATTTTCTTCCTGTTCGAACACCAAGGACATTCTTATTATGCTTCACTCTAATGAATCCTGTAGTCTTCGGAGTGGGCCACAACTCATTTGGGGAAATTAGTGAAAGGCAATAGCTACCAGATGACAATGAGGAGACCTGAGAATGATCCCATTTTCAGGCATGAAAAGGAGTAGCTGGAAACATACCTGCCATTAGACACAGCAGGAGCTGGAAGCTTTGAAACTAACATTGCATAAAGAGAAAGTTCTGCTTTTGGAAAAGTGGAAGATTTTGTCTGGATAGGTAAATCTGTCAATCGCCACATGCCTTATTTCTCTTTGCAGCAGAGAGGTTTGTGAGGCATTGCTTTTTTTTTTTTTTTTAATGTCATCCATTTCAAATACAAAATTCTGTTCTTTTTTCCAGTCAGCCCTGCACATCAAGCTCGGGAACACTTGCTGAAAAAGTTCTTCCTGCCTTTTATCCCAAGCCCTGTAGAAACCAATTGGAGAGCCATAAACCAGGTTATGTGCAAAATGTTGATGAAACCATTGCTTGTGGCTTTGCATTGCAATGTTTTGCAAAAATTAAAGATCTAGAACTCTTTAACTCTCCTCCCTTTTCTGAGAGGAGGTATTCTATGGTAGGGTAGGGTTTGCAAACACTCACAGACCACAGAACAGGGCAGTCAACAGGAACAGAAAGTACAACCAGAATTTGCCAGATTGTATCAAACCACTGTCACACAAACTATGTAAACTGCCTTGAGCCATATACAGTGCCCAATGACCAAGAAAAATACACCCTGTGCTTCTGAAGCTCCATGCTAGGCACACCATGTTTTATACTGGAGCAGCAGGGAAACGAGGCTAAGAGTCTCTGAACTTCCATCTATCTCCACCATTTGGTGACAATTTAAACTTTAAACCTGTGAATGAGATCATATTCCTTCAACTGCAGTGCATTTCAACTCCTGATGCACTTGGGCCACACCTGCTTATGATACTTACATGTTTGAGCATCATCACAAACCAGTACTTTCTGATGATTACTCAAGACAACATAATTTTCAGGACATGGTTTAGTGGGCATGGTTGACGTTTGGACTCGATGATCTCAAAGGTCTTTTCCAACTTAAACTATTCTATGATTCTATGATAATGCATCTAGTTAAAAGAAACAGGCAGCGACAGTGGTTCAAACCTGGAATAAAGTAAGGATATGCTGACAGCCATGAATTTGCAAATAAAGACTGCTCCTTAGCAAACACGCTGATCGAGCTGACTGACTCACACCAGTCAGTTGAGAAGCAGGAATCGGAAATACTTTTAGTAAACAGCTGTCCAAATATTTCACTTCTGCTTTTTCTCATACCTGATAGATTAAGTTTCAAGATAAAATAGATTGGCTTAAACTAAGAGGGTGAGATAGGAACATACAACAAGTGCAGAAGTACACAGTCAAGCTTTCTTGCTAAATAAAAACATTTTATTCCTATGTCAGCATGAAATCTGGCACAACAAAAAACCAAATCTGTAAAATTTAAATATCCTCAACTCCTAGCAAGCTATTTTTGGTGAAGCCCACTGTTGTCCCAAAGCTCCTAGGAAGACAAGGACTTGAGTCTCAGGCTGAACACCTACCCATTACCAGCTTACAGACACTGAAAAAAGTCTTGATATCAATTCCTGTAACAACTTGGGAAGGTCTTCAGACCTCTTCCACAGCCTTCCACCAGGACAGAGTACACTTCTGAACCCTGGCTAACCATGAAGCTGAAGCAAGTCACAGCAAACACTTGTAAATGGCACAAAAGCTGAGCTCTGTTTTGCACTTCTCACAGAGGCCTCAACTATCCTCCTCAAAAAGAAGGTAAGTCCTGCCTCAAGCTGTGCACTGCGTATTCTACTCTTCTGTAACGCCAAGGCCATTACACAGCCCTGGCTCCCCAGATCTCTTTTTCTGTTTTCCTCAGCGCCATTTACTCTTTATCTTCACAACCATCAGTCCTGTGTGATAAATGCTAACATCTCCCGTGTAAGTACAACTATTTTCTATTTCTTTCTGCCTTACCACACACTTACACTTCTCTCCGTGTGGTGGTAACACATAGATGCAGTTCTTGTGGAAACTAGTTAGCATTAAAAGAAAGAAAAAAAAGAAAAAAAAAGAAGAAACAGGTGTAGTCAAAGTGCCTGACAATACAAGGAGTGAGAACAGAAGATGGCCTGATGTGCTGCCAAAGGTAACAGGGATAGAATCAGGCGCACATTACGGATGAGGCAGGCAGCTACATTGATAGCTCAAATTGCGTCTGCGATCCCGTTTCAGCAGCTCACATCTCTGCTGTTGCAAAAAAAGGAGGTGGGGTTAAGGATGACCCTCAGGTAAGGGATACAGATAACCCTCTCTTACAGCGTGATGGAAATTCACACAAATTGACCAAGATTTTAAGTACCTCAAAACCAGAAGAGAAGCTAACACTTCATATACCTTTACAGTTCTAGCATCACCCCTAGCACTGAACAGGTCCGGTCTCCAGAACATGACGTAGCACCATCCTAAACCTATAAAAAAATTGACACCTCCTCCCCTCTGCTCTTAAAAGTACTGTACTACACTGGCACAGCAGAAGTGACAACAAGGAGATGACACTTCTCACCCTCTCACAGCATGTACCCCAGAGGTACAAAAGGAAGCCCTATAGTTATTTGACTGTCAGGGATAAAGAAGAGAGGTTCTAGAAACAGGACAAGGCTAGAGGGATGTCCTGACTGCAGAAACGGTCCAAGGTGGAAGCAGACAGACTGCAAAGAACACTCCTTCTCTTGCATCTAACATGAGAACAACTCCAGATTTTCAGAAACTCTGGTAAATCAATGCTTCTGTTACCAAAAGGTAACTCGCTATGTTTTCTCCTTCTGCTAATGCTGGTCCCCAGGCAGCAAAAGCCTACTAAAGTTCCTCCATAACCCAGGCAGCAGCCAGCTATACCACAGACCTGAACCCTGGTAGTGGCCTAAGCATAAGTCAGCACAAGCCTGCAAAAGCTATTCTGTCACGTGCTTGTACGTTCTTGAAAATGAGTACGTCCATGATTTTTCTGGATTTTACAGGAGCAGAATAGGATCAGACACAGTATTTAAAAATAGTTACGATCATGCAAGTAAGAAGCAGTACCCTAAAAGGAATGCAAAGGACAGAGGTGCACCTATTCTAACATTTCTAACTTTAACATGCAGCATTTCGCAAACCTTAACTTATGCTTATATCAGAATATATCTCGGAGACAAGAGCGTCCATGCTGATTGTACCTCACCATGGTTTGACAATTGTTTTATATTCCATGGACCCCAAAAACTGTGGTACCTGAAATGGTAAAGGCCAGCTGGGCTGCACAAGCTGGACAGCAGAAAAAAAAGGGGCCAGACAAAACGTAATCCAGCCCTGCTCTTACTTGCAGATCAGACATAGGCAACAAGGTACTCCTGCTGTTACAAAGGGGAAAAAAGCTCCACACAAACAAAAGCCCCCATACCACTCCCCCCCCCAATCACTCTGGCACACATTATGATAAATAAGTTTATGACATTTGATCACACAAAAAGATTTAGATCCAAATAAATGACAGAGAACACAACACATTTTATTTGAAGAGTGCCTGTGGTGTGAGCCCGGAAGGGCTGCATTTGCAGGCAGCAAACCTCTGCAGCAGTTACAGAGGTAACTCCAAAGGAGTACTGATAAAAATCTTTGAAATTGGCCATTGATTTCAGACACAACCATACTAAGCCCTCTCTATACTTCCACTAACTGTTTAAATAGCATTCAAATCATCTTTTCTTTTTCCCTCCTTACTTCAAGCTGATTACTTCTCTGTATTTTATTTATTTTTAAAAAAGTCTTTCATAGCAATTACTTCCCTCACAATTTCTTATTGCTGGCATGAAACATCTTTAGATTTCTCCCTGGAGGGCCATCCCTCCTGCCTCCATAACAGATTTCTTGAAATCTGGGGGTTCCATAATTAATCTGAGAGATACTTTCTGTAAGGGATGTATGACATTTAGAGTTACAGTAACATTGCCTTTGGTTATGTTTTGGCTTTGTTTTAACGTTTAATACTGAACTTTACTTCAATCTAAGAAGAACTATGTGAAGTGACTGTTAAATGTCCTTTATTTCCTCTATCTTGAAGAGATTTGTTGACAGTCTAAACAACTTCCAAACTTCCTAAAGATTACCTTGGCTGATTCTGCACAAGCACAAACTAATAGGTATAGGATATTAAGTAGTACATTCCAATTCCTACCACATTCATTGACTTCTGGCTCCAGACACATCGGAAACCTGTGTCCCAGAAAGCTGGGATACAAAGAAAGGGATCCGTAAACAGTGCAAGTCTAGATCATTTGCATGCAGGAAGGGATGAAATCCTTTTCCCTTAAACATGCTGAATTTGCCTTGCAACCACCCTGAAATGCCACTTTGCAAATGCCTTGTGTTTCATTAATCTAGAAAAGAAGTAACATCGAACTCCCTTACGTCTTAACAAATTCAATAGAAAGGGTTATTTTGGGGGTGTCGTGTCGTCCCCGCCACTGAACAATCCGCTGGTCCTTTTCTTTTTATTAACTCAACAATTAACCCGTCTCCTGCTATATTTTAAACTTATTTATTCCTAGGAATAGTAAGGAAACACACACGCATTAAATCACACCTTTGAATGAACGCATCTCAGGCTTTCCATCTGCCCTGTTTATCTCATTTCAAACCCCAGACTTCCTTCTGATGACCCACAAAGCAAAAAAAGCCTCCTGGTCCACTAGTCAGATTGAAGATTGCCATGCTCTACAGATCTCTTATTCAGGCAACTAGGCAAATTAGCAAAATCACACAGGTTTTTCTTTTTTGTGGGTTTGTTTTTTTGTTTTTTACTAAGTCTCAAAGTCAGAAAGTTCCATCAATTTCCATTGAACATAAATTCTAACAAGTGTTAAACTTTAGCTATTACTTCAACATCTTTAATTTTCCTAAATATCTGACTTTATAATGAAGGTGTCCCCCTCCACCTCCAAAAGTTTTCCCTAAACCAAAATGCGTATTTACAGAAGAGACATGTGACTGTAACACCTGATCTGAGGGGATAGCTCTTTTTCTTTTCTTGCTATTTTCCTCTCCAAAGAAACATCTGACCATTTCTGTGGCTTTAAAAGGTGGCAAGACTCAAGATGTTAACCCAGGAAATGTATTTATCATATGCCTAATCAGCACGTTTTTACAGTCTGGGTATATCAGAGAGCACAGCCTGCTGCCATACCCCTCGGCTATTGTTGTATCTCAACATGAGCAATAGATTCAAACATGAAGGTGCTGAAAAACTGAATGGCTTTGAGCTCTGACAGAGACTGCTCTGGCTGTGTCCCCATGAGGAAAAATGGTTTATTCTGCTCCCGTGGGCCAAAGTCTGCAGAATCCAATAAAAAAGGGCACGGTTACCCTAAGAGTAAGCTACAATATGGCTTTCCCTTCACTGAATTCAACTGGATTTTACCTCATTAATTAACCTAAAATATTTTACCTAATGAAAACAAGACTGATGTTCACAATAATCACTGTCTGTATGCTTGTATTTGCTCTCTTCAGAGATCTTCACATAAAAACTAAATACAGTGAAATAAGCCCAAAAATTCAGTGAGCTTTACAACTAAAGCACAGACAAGTGCTGAATTATTTGTCCATAAAAAATGACATTTTAAAAATCCATTGTACAAGTGAGGACTTGCTCAGTTTAAGAAAAAAGAATGTCCTTTTTATGACATGCACAAGGGTCCTGACACTGCAAAGCGTGTGCTGGGCATTTTGCTCAATTTAGTAGGACCTAGGTATGTGATATGCTAAAGGATTTCACCTAATCCATTACCAAATGAAGGCTGTATAAAAGATCTGATTTGAACTCTACGTCTTCAATATTTCACCATTACAAGGCAAAAAAAAAAAAAAAAAGCAAACATGGTTTTCAGTACACACCTGCTCTAAAACAGCAAAGAAATAGTCTGGCATTCATCCTCACCTGCCTAAGTAGGCTAACATGGTATTGTGATAAAATTGTTAACAAAGGAAAATAGACATGTCCAAAATCCACTGATGATATTACTTTGTTGGTTTTTTTTTTTATTCTTCCTCACATTTTCTCTCAAAATTTAAACTTTGGATATTTGACAAAGGTCATAATGAAAATTTTTTCCCTAGCTTATGATTTGCAATTTATGCAGGCTATCATAATGTGAATAATGAAATGATGCTTTGCACAGTTTTATTCCTATGGGTTATAAAAGGAAGAGCATTGGCACTGTCCTGTCATTGCAAATGGTCCTGGATTTCTGATGTCTCACTTCAGTCGATGTTAATGAGAAGAAGAATACTCAGGCAAAATCTGCTGTTGGCACAGCATACAAGAAAAAAGCCTCACAGAATCCCAAAAGGGGGAGGGAGGAAGTAGGCAAATCTCTAATGCATAAAGTAATAGAGTTTCAAAAGATCTTTACAAGCTGTTAAGTAGCAGTTGGTGAAGAGACAAAATAAAAAAGATTACCTAAATGGCCTCACAAGATTTGGTCAGGACCCAGACCTTAATTCAGATTCTTCCCTCCCATAATTTGTGTAGGCTTGCACTATGCATTTCAGCTGAACCAATTAAAAAAACCCAAAAAACAAAAAACACATTAGAGAGTCTGACAGTTTCTTTGGGTAATAAAAGTTAAGATATTAATTTCAACCATTTTGGCTTAGAATTCAGTGAACTTTACCCAAAGAAAATGGCAAACCTTCTGAGGCTCAGCCATCATGGCTAATAAGTACTGCAATGAATCAAATTGATTACCTGGATTCCCTATAGACTTCCAAAAAGTTTCCTTGTAATTCACAGGCAAATATATGTATATGTGCCATGAGCTTGTTAGATAGATGACAAATGAAGAGAAAAGCCTCAGTGTACATACAGCTGTTCCAAGTTGGAAATCCCTGATTTAGAATTCGAAGTCTTGGGAACTCCTCTGGCACCATTTCCTCCCTTGAACACTTTGGTGAGACTGCTGAATTTCTAGATGAACACTGCTCATTTGCAAGTGGTTTCCCCCTCATCCTGCTGGTCTCAACACATCAGTAAACTCATTAAGGATCAAATAATTACTTCCAAAATTACAGGTAGCTTTTTTGTGAAAAGCCAAATGTTACCAGTTAGACTGAAAAACAGAGATGAAGGAAGGAGAATCAAGACCCCCTCCCCCCAAAATCAAGTAATTCAAGGATGATAAGAGGACTGTGGGACCCCTCACTGTTTCAGTGAGCCCACCAAGTCCTAATGACCTCTCAACTTCTATAAAAGCACCTGATATGCAGAAGAATCCTAGGCCCAGGACTGACAGGTTACCCAGCTGGGACCCATTTCTGAAGCTCGTAAAGAACTTAATGAGTGGTTTTGTTGTTTTATCTGGGGGAAAGAGGGAAACATATGTGTGGTATAGGGAGAAATCAAGCATAGCTCCAAATGTTAGCAGTTATTCTAAACCATCCTTAGCTACACCAAGGAACAAACTGAAATATCAGAGGACAATATAAGAGAGTCAATCATGGCAACTGCACCTGTTTTAGCAGAAATAGATTGTAGGGAAGAGGGTTTGTTCATTACAAATCAATAAGGCACTCATTAAGAATTAAGGAAATCATTCTTTCTTTCAGAGACACATTTCAATATCCACAGTGAAGCTACCATATATTTTCTAGAAAAATATGCATTAAATATAACTCAGAGGAATTCACATTTCTACAATGCATTGAGAAATAATGTATTGTTTTAAACATCCAGCAGTTATCTATTTCTTACTTGCAGGCTAAAGGACTCAAGGGAAAACTGATTAGGGCTCTATTTTTAGTTAAAGACACTTAAATGATAAGCAAAGCACGGTGGCTAATATACCTTTTTTTGGTTATTAAAACTTATTTTACATTCTTAAAAAGTCCTGCTATATTGCTGCTTCTTCAGAGAAAGTATATATACAGACATATACTTTAAGGTTGTTATCAGCACCTGATAAAAACATGCCACTTTTTGCAGGTTGAAAAATTTATTTCAAGAAATTAAATGAGTGGCTTGCATTAACAGTCTATTCCACATGAAAATAAGAATCCTCTCCCACTCTGGTTTCCACCTGCCTTAGAAATTCCCCCTGCGTATGCAGAGTGCACTAGGCGTAAGCTTTCCATCTTTCCATCAAAGTGCTGAAAACTGCCACATACACAAAGTTCTACTCAAATAGAGTGAAATGGCTATTAACAAATAGGAATCCAGTTGCACATCTTCCTTCAAATTCTCCTTATGCCCTGTGATGAAGCCAGTGATGTGGAAGGCTACTTCCTAAGTTCTGGTCATGAAATATATAGGAGCCCAGGACTGCATGTGTGCGCATTTCAAGGATGCGGTCTTTTTCTAGCACTGACACTGCCCTTGAAACCATAGCAACTCATCACGCAGTCTGATGTCAAAGTATTTCAGCTTCAAAGACTAAAGCATTCCTTGGGACACTATTAAAAAGAAAAAAGGCAGTTTATTGTACCATTTGTTGAAGGACTAAGTAAACCTACTTCTTATAATAAAACATTGGGTAAATACCACTTCTTAAAGGCCTTGTAATTCATTAAAACAAAAACCACCACCACTACCCCCCTTCATGTGAACATGTCAAACCAACGGAAAATCCTGCATGAAAGTTCCTGCTGAAATTAAGGAGTTTATTGGTATATTATCTTAACTATGCCATAAATGGGATAAGTTGAGAATTATTCTCATAAAAACTGCAGATTTGGCAAACAGCATTTTACCCTGCAAAGCGTCCAGATGACACCATATCAACTGAAGTCAGAAAGGCCTTGGAAAAGAAACCTCTTCTAAGACACCTAGGTAAGTTGATAGTAGCTGGGCAAGTTCCAGACAGTGTGAACGAAAGGGTTAGGACAAAGCACAGATTTTCCTTTCCCTCAGCCATCCCTGGCTGTCTCTCCCACTCAGCTGTCAAGCAGTTTGCAAAGAAAGGAAACGAGCAGTGTATCATTTTGTTCCCAGGCTTCTGCTTACCTCAGAGATTCCAGATCACAGTAACTGTTGACTGAGCCTTCATTTACCTAGGGAAATTCCTAATCTTATTGATGAGCCCATAAAACCAGTCTCTAGCTGGTGATAACTCAGAACAGCCTCCTCTCAGGCCTTCTTGCCTTGCAGAAACTGTTCCCATTCAATTACTTGCTGCAGCTGGAGACCCTCCCTTCTCCAGGTTTTGTATTTCTGGCAGTGCAGGTGTTAGATAATAATGCCAATACATCTCCATCTGTAGGACAATTAAGTGCTTCCTATTTTAGTCCCCTGGGAGAGCTGATGTACTTCACCACAACACTTCCCCCACATCCCTCAACTTGTATGTCTTTCTGCTCTGAAATCCATAAAAATAGTTCTGTTTAACCCTTTGGCCAGGTACACCTGCAGATCCACCCCCTTCTGTTCCCTCTCCTCTTGTACATTCCCTTGCATACAATCAGTTGGGTCTTTTCTGAAGTCTGGGACAGGAAAAGTGATGAACATCACTTTGCGAAATGGATTGTACAAGTAGTTTATTTCTTCTAGTAATAGTCGATTAGAGGACGAGAAGCTCTTAAACCAATTAGCCAGCAGTTTCCAGCTGGAAAACTGGAACCTGACTTCATACAAAACACTACTATATTTCAGTAGAGATGTTCTTGTCCAGCTCCAAGGTATGGGTACCTACTGTTCTCAGCAGTTTCATGCCACTCCTGTCCTGGCAACACAGGAAAAGACCCAAACTTGCGTTCAAGTCTCTGTGCCCAGAGCTGCCTCAAGGCAGTCAGGGCAGACAGCTGCCAAGAACAGCTGCCAGCAACTACTCCAGCCACAACAGCTTCTCTCCTGCTTGTATGTAGGTGAATAGGTTGGAGTTTGGAGAGCATAAATTCCTTACTACATGCCCCCTGAGAACCACAAAAGAATGCCTGCCCCATGTAGCCACCTTCTTGCTTCCCATCCAGGCTCCATTTAGCTTTTCTCACTGATACAAGATGGTACCTTTTCTCTCCCATTTTGCAGCTGCCCAACAGATAGAGGGAAGTGAAAAGAGGTGGCTAGGAGGAAGCTGCTGCTCATGGGGAGGGGAGACAGGGGGTTCTAGGACAGGAGCAGGGAAGAGAGAAAGTATGCCAGGAAAGAAAGAGAGGAGATGAAAGGGTGACTGCCACCCACTTCAACACCCTCTTGAAGTATTTTGCATACCCCAAGTTCCTCCCAGAACAACCCTACACTGCATCTTCTTCCCCTTTCATGTCACATGTCTTACCCCCATTTAGGATTTTGCCTGTATGACTCAGAGCCTCAGGCTGTGCCTCTCTCAGCTGAACTTCCTCACCTGAACACATACCTTCCACGTAGTAACAATATTCCTCCCACTCGAGACTACAGAGCAAAGGTAATACAATATGGGCACCTATTTGTCACCTCTCTTGGATCTGTTGTCTCCGATTGCAGTTTTAACTGTTTCTTTTAAAAACTCAGCAGAAAATAATTCAATATATTTAGCATTCCAGCTAATGAAGAGGCTCTAATTTTTATTTTTCCCCTCATTAAAGACAACTTCATCACAAACCAGTCCGAGCATGACCAGATCATGTCTATGTTGAAGGTCAACTGAAAAATATCAGTTGTTCTTTCTCTTATGGCATGCTCCTCTGCTTTTGTACATACTCTGATGGAAATGATTCGTGAATTTCTTCTGCATGTGGGAAAATCTCTTTCCTTATGAAACATTTTTCTTTTTAAAAAAGATATTCTTCCTACTCAAAACAAGATGGGATATAAAAGTACAGAATATGTCTTATTCCTGGTGGGTGTGAAGAGATGTCTTTTATTAGGATACACATCATCACTCATATATGAAACAATTTTCCTCTCTTGGCAACAGAGCTGTTTGCTCAATTTCCATTAATAATTCTCACCAAGGTTTTAACCTCTTTTTACTTTCCTACTGATCTCTTGAGGCACACTGAGGGTTTCTTATATTTGGAGAACAATTCTGTACTTTGCCGTTTCCATTTTATTTAGTAAGCTAGACAATTAGAAACCTGTATGAAAGCTCAGCCGATTCATTTCTACTCTTAAGTATTTCAGAGAAAACCGCTCTACCATTTGTAGATCAGAGGAATTCAGTGACTTGTCTCACTATCATTTCTCCTATTTTCCTTTTGAACTCCCACTCCCTAGAGAAGAGCTATATGCTCCTCCCCTAATTTTAATTATCAGGCAAATATTTGAGGTATATTTGAACTTCAGTTTCAGCTCAGTGCAATAGAGGAAAAAAAGAGTAGCTAAACACTCTGCCAGGAAAAAACAACTGTCCTTAATGCAGAAATGTGACAGTCTAAAACTGCCTGTAGTTCAATGACAGCTATCAGACAAATTGCAGTGGTGTCTGGGGGCTAAGATACTGATATATCATCTCTTTGGGCATTATAATAAGGAACAACTGGAGGACAATACTAAAAAAAGAATGCAACTAGTATGGAATATCAACATCAAGTAGGGAGATATCCTTTGGCACCAGGAGAGTTCATTTTCTTGGAATATATCAACTGGAAATATCAAAGCAATATTGCAGGAGCAAAATTTTTAATGCTTAAAATCACTGGACAAAAATATCGAGATTTTTCAAGTACCAAGAATAAACCAAAGCATCCTCTAAATACTTGTGTGACTGAGAAATCACATACCAAAACGAAGACTTCATTTCCCGCTCCCATGGAGAATAGTGTCAGCACAGGTGTATGTGTGAACAGTGGCTTCTCTCTATCTCAGTTCATACGTCTGGTTTCTGATAGCCAAATGGAAAGATTTTTTACTTGCAAACCCACAACTTCCCAGCAGGGTTGGCAATTGCCACATACTGTGTGTTTATGTATGTTAGAAAGACAGCAGATGCTGCAAGGACTCTAATATATTTGGGAAATGAGAATTCCATTTACCTACGATGGTACAAAAGGACTTGACCTAAAACCAGATCCCTGAATGAAGGGCTGGTGGTTTTTTCTCTGAACTGAAAATGCTGGAACTAACAGAATTGTGATATTATGACAGGAACAAACTATTATGATAATTTAGTCTAATCTACAAGAAATATGCCAGATAATATATGTTAGAAGCTTTGCATATTAAAAAAAGTTCTTTGCTTTTATTTTTAACCTTACCTTTATCTCTTATGTTTATATTTTTTATCATGTTTAGTATGATTGTGCCAGGGACCAACTCAAGATGGTTGTCACCATATGAATGAATATTAGAAGGCAGCCAAAGACTGGAGATCCAGATACACAAGATAATCAGTGCTGCAGCTTTTTAAAAGGTTTTGAGATTCCCATAGCTAACAAGAATATCCTGTACTATGTTGCACAAAATTCAGTAAATGTGGAAGGGATAGAAATCCAAATGCTTCATGGCAGAAGCCAGTCTTCAGCTGAGATGGAAAAAAAATATCACACACAGCCACATGACTCCCTAATTGGGTGTTGTAGGTTTTCTTACACTTTCCTTCACAGCAGCCAACACAGGGCATTGTTAGATAAAAGAGACACTAAATAGGGCAGAGAAGTGATTCAATTACATAATTTTTATCTGGGTATAGACAGCCTAAATTTTGGGGATATCTACCTTTAAAACAGTTGCTGCATTAAACACATAAGTAAAACAAATCCTGTTCAAAGCAGTGCGCGTGACTGCCTCTATTTCATGTTGAATCATCATAATCTCTTTCTAAAAAGAAAAAGGAGGATTTTATGTTCCAATGTACCTTCTGTTCATCTCGTTCCCTTTTTCAAGCCCTTGTATTGCAGTAGGAGCACAAAATGATGAAGTCACACTGCTGACCTGCCCCTTAACGGGACCTTAACTTTTACACTCCTCTGCATTCAGCCAAGCTAGAGAGATGAATAGCTACTGTAATTTCTGTCATCTTTAACTCTGAAAGCCAGAGTTTATCTTGGTTCCACTTCATATTTTTCCTAACCTTCCCTTGTTCTCTATTCCCATCTTTCATCTCCTCTCCATTTCTATTTTCAGCAATCACTTTTCTTCTACATTACCTGTACTTTCGTAAAGTCATCTCCTGCTCACACTAATTTGCACCTTACTTACAATCCCTCTCTTAATATAGTCAAGTAATTTTTTTTTTAGTAGTATCTTAATAGTCCTTTTTCCAGCTTGTTTATGTAGAAGGACATTCTGAAAATTACTCTTCCTGCACTGATATCCATAATCTGCACCAGACGGCAGTGTTAAACATAGCTGTTACTAGGACAGTTTCAGCATGAGCTATTTATCAAGACAACAGTTGTTGACTAACTTGCGAAACATAGCTGGGCGGGCTGGCTACCTTCTCTCTTTCTGCCTCTGTCCCTCAATAATCAAATAGCTCTCTTCCACTTACTACAATTGATTCCTCTGCCCTACATATGTGCAGATGATATCTACCCCCTGCTTAGTTGTTTCCATTTATTTCCTGTATTCTAGGATAACTTATGTAGCAAGGAGGAGACATTTGTGTATGGCACTGCTGTGTTGACACCGTCCACTGATAAAAGTGAGAAATCAGGTCACTATTGAGATTCAGTAAATATACACATAAAGCACCTGTTCGGGGGGGGGGGGGGGAGAGAGAGAGAAAGATAGTCTTTGAACAGCAATAAATTTTCAACGACGAGCTTGTTTCACAGCTACTGTGATTCTCCAGTCTCAAATCTGTGTTCAGCAATGCCTGCAATATAGCACTGTACAGAAAGAACCAGCTCTGAATCTCATGACTGAGTAGATTTAGTATCATTATCACATGACAATTTACTTCAGAGGACGACAAAGATTATTAAATCTTCATCAAATTATCAAACATGTGAAACTGAGTGCACACCACTGACGAGACAGAGAAATGCTTAGGATTACAAGGGATGGGATTTGTCTGATGTGAAGAAAAAGGATACAAATAAAGACACTCCACGGTTATGCATTGTAGTACCCCATAATAACCAAGAATGTTATCAGTGTTATCTTCAAGATCAAAAAAACCCATAGTAACACAAAAATGCTTGCAGCCAAGTTATGGCAAAACCACAGAAATTATAAAAAAAACCCTAAAATACATTTAAACCCATACAGTTACATTTATTCCCCTTTAGTTTAGACCTTAATAATATGAAGAAGCAACATCCTTAAGAGTGTTGCTTTTACACATCTTAGTATAATAATCCTGGCAAACTTGCCATTATTGCAATAAGCTCATTGCCTTCATTCATACCACAACCACCTGTCTGCACTTCTGAGGTGCTATCAAATGACCTTCAGGAACCCGACAATACTGACAACTGAGGCACTGAGACACCAAACGACTTGTGCATGACTGCATCGGAAATCTGTGACAGAGCTGGGAACAGTGTCCAACAGCTTCAACACATGTGCCATAACCACAGAACAATACTTCTCATAAATCAGTAGAACTCTATAAAGCTTAGGGAAATGCCTCTGTACCCTCTCGATTGACTTCCTCCCCTTTCTTCTCTAAGCTGAGAATATCTCCCGAGAAATGTTCACCAAATCTTATGACAGGGTTGTGCACATGCATACGTGTGCAGCCATTTGCAAACATCCTGGCACAATACCTCTTTCCACACTCTATCAAACAAGCCATTTCTATTCAAGTGAGACATTGTATAAAAGTGACTTGAAAAAGTACAACGCAGAAGAGTTATTAAAAAAACCAAAACCCTTCCCTATGAGCCTTAGACGACAGGTAATTTTAAACAAAGTTTCATTTCATAATACACATGAAAATGTGTCCACACATGAACAACAACAACAAAACA
Organism: Haliaeetus albicilla; assembly: GCF_947461875.1. Lineage (NCBI taxonomy): Eukaryota > Metazoa > Chordata > Aves > Accipitriformes > Accipitridae > Haliaeetus > Haliaeetus albicilla. The sequence continues at coordinate 9,800,267 of NC_091494.1, read as the reverse complement.
GACTGAGTACTTGGGTAAGGACGTGTTATATAAAGATGATGTAACTTGATCCCACAAGTACACAACCTGTATGTAACCCAGAGCGTGATATAGCTCTCAAGCAAAAGTGGTTTCATACAGATTTTAAGCCGACCTTCATAAGTGTTTTGGTTTTTTTAAATCACCAAGCTTCATAAATTAAAATTATTTAAAATTATAAAAATGAATAATAGGAGAATTCAGGTTTTTAAAACTAAACTTTTCAGCTGGGCAGAAAATCAAAACATATATTTGGCATTTTCACAAGCCATCAAGGAAATAACATGGGCCTATTCTTTATTTTGTCTCCTGCTCCTGAGCTATTTCTCTTAACACAAAGAAGCTCCTTCAGAGAAATACAGTAAAATAAATTAATCACTTACCTCTTCAGGGCAGAGCTGCAGATAAAATGACAACTCATAAGAAACAAAAGCTAATTCAGTTCAGTTACAGGGACTGAAATTTATGTTTCATGGAGTATCAAATGTGAATGTAGTAACACGAAGGACCTACACAGTGCCTAATGACTACTGAGTAACACCAATAAAGCTTCTAACACATGCTAGGTATTTGAACAGAAGACAGATGTCTAAACATCTTCAATAACATTGTCCTCTGTGGGACTTTTATGCCAAATTTTTCTGTATGAACCACAGTTTTCACTCTAAAAATCCTACAATCCTTGACAGATGCCAGCCACAGAGAACAGTATCTTTCATATTCCACCCAAATACTCCCAAGAATAAAATTCACCTCAACACAGAAGGGCTCTCAAACCACAATTAAAAACATCTCTAAATCAAAGAAGGCTGGAAGAGTCCAAAAAGTCTTGTGAAGCTGCTTTACGCTTCAGGGGCAGGAATAAATTTCACCTCCCAAAATACAGTAATAGATTATGTTTCCATGAACAAAGCACAAGGGCTTTGTGTTGATGCTTCATGTTAATCAGCCTCTCTGTTTCAGAGTAAGTTTAATAAAATAGCAATATTGGTGGTAAAATAGAGAATCTTGGATAAAAGAGAGTAAGCTATACAGTATTTTCTCATCTTACTAATACTTCTCATTTAATATTTTCTCACTTTTATAGCTGAAAGTTGAGCATAACAATGTTTTTCACTAAAAAGACATGAAATTTGTCTCCCATAACAATGTTTTGAAGATGATACATGTATTATTTCAGTAAACTGGGCTTTGTCAATGCTGTTGTTGTGCAGGAAGGTATTTGACCAGTGAAACGTCATGAAAAGCATCACGTTCATGAAAACATTGTATAACTTTGTAGTGAAAGAGTCTACCTCACTGGTAACAAGATAAACATGAAGGAGGAATGGTCATATCCACGATTAAAATTATTTAAGAAGCAGAGGCTCATTTGAGGAGCATCTCAAGACACCAGTGAAAAAAATTTGTTCTTAACTAAATTTCATAACATCAAAGTAAAAAATTACTGCTTTTGTTATCCTTCCAACAACTTCAGCTGAAATTACACTGGAAATGCAAAAAGTAGTTTGCCTACTTCCAGACCAGAACTAGAAACCAGGCCATTTCCATTTTTTGTGTGTTTGATTTTTCAGACTGCAAATCAGATCCATAAATACAGTGGCAGGGTAGGACACAGTAGCTCAGTGGTCTCATATTATTGCAGGAGACTGGGGCAAAGGACTTCACCCAAGCCTGACTAATAGCCACAGATGATTTCTAATGACAACACTGACATAAAAGGAATAGATATCATAAAGGAGAAAAACCATCACACACTTAAAGAGAACAGAAACTTAGGCTGTTGCTACACTACCTCAGAAAATGAAGCACAGAAAAAAAATTCTACAAGCCTGATAAGTATTTCTTCAGATTTGCACAGTTTCTTTAAACAGAATGGTTGTCACAACAGTTCACACCACTTATTTGTCAAACCCTGTTTCCCAGCAGAGGGCAAAATGCTACTTCTGTATCTGCTGCTGAAGCTGCTTTAAGGGACACCAAAAAGAGGAGGAAGAGCTGATGGTCCTGAAAGTAACAGCTCCCAAAGAGGAGAGTGGGCGCTGGAACACCGCCCAGCTCCCCTGCCTGGGCAGTGATGGAGACAAGAATGTAGAAGACAAAGGAGAAAAACTAGCCAGCTTCCTCCTGGACATGACACAATATGGCATCCGCTCCCCATCGTGTCCATATCTGGTCTACCTCAGTTTGTGAAAACAAATACTACTTCCCTATGCTTCTCCATCATCTACGCAGTATTGACAACTTCTTGTAAGATGATACTCTGTAGTAAATTAGTTAGTGATTTTACTTAGCAAAAAAAAAAAAAAAAAAAAAATCTTTACAGCTCCAGAGAGTAAACATTATCAGTAATTAAATTTTATCACAAAAGAGAAAACTAAAAGAAAAAAGAGAGAAAAATATTTGTATATAACAAACAACACATTTAATATTAACAATTCTAAAACAGATGAGCACATGGAATGCGCCGTAAATAATTTAGGAACCAGTGCCCTCATTAATGATTTGATACTGTCAGAAAGTTGCTTATTCCATTCCCACCCCCTCCCCCAATCTTCCACTCCCCAAAATGGTTTTATATTATATTAGGCAAAATATGTCATTTTGTACTTGCCTTATGACAAAACATTGCCTGAAGGGCTTAAATACCACTGTGAAAATAGCCCTTACAATCCCTGGATTTGCTAATTTCAGGACAACAGGATATATTTACAACACCTTATCACAGATGCATTCCACTAGACAACATGAATAGCAATCACTATATCCAATTAGAGAGTATCAGAGATAATAGAGTTAGATTTGCAGAAAATTTTCAAAGACGTCATATCTTTGAACAAAACTTATTAGGGCTCCATCAGCCGTTTGAACAGTTTTAATGAAGTTGAAGCTCAGCTAAATATGGAGTTATTTTACTTCATGATTAACTTTGAAGAATTTTAGGTTTGAAGCCTTAACATCCTGTAATTAAAAAGAATACTTAACACATTGCAGTAATTCAGTATTCAGTAATTTATGTTACAAGTTTTACTTCCAGAAATGGTCTTGATATATAGCCAAATGCTGTTAACCAATGGGTGCACTTTCATTTATTGCTACTGGCTTCTTTAATATTTTAAATCTCTCAGAGAAACCATATTCTCAGCTTCTCATTCAACACTACAGTGAAACATTTGAAAAATGCCCTGCTTTTGGCAGCCACCTCATCTGCCTGCAGTGTTTGCTGCATGTTAACACTTACCTACAGCAGTGCAAGTCAATTCAAATGCCAAGGTGCAGGCCCAGTCCAACCAAGATATTTCCATGAAAAGACGAAGCATTAGCAATTATTGATACTTACAGCTATTTGAACCTACATTTTAACATTGTCTTAATTCCACACTCTCACTCACTTAATTTGGGTCTCTAAAATTACTCCAAATGCATACTAAAGCTGATAGCTACCAACCTATTGCTACTTTAACTGTAAGGGGTTTTTTTTGTTGGTTTTTTTTTTTGTTTGTCTGTTTTTTTAAGTCTCCAGGTCACTAAAGAAAAATATCAATGCCGCTGCTATTTTAACCAACACTGTCCAAGAACAAAACTAAAACAATCACACAGATCACACCAACATATGATACGAAATAATGGATTTCAAATACAGAGCACAACAAATAGCTTGGCTAAATTTCACAAACCTTGTTTAAAAATCACACTGTTTGAAAGGATGTAGTAGCTCAGGACTGAAACAACCTCTTAACAGCACATGCTGTTAGCACACAATCTTTCATTATAGCATGAGAAGACCTAATACTACAAAGTATATGGTATTTTAAAAACAGAATACCTTGCGTCCCACTTCTAAGCCAGCCCTCTTGTATTCTTGGTTTTCTTCAGCTTTAGTACTACACATTATATTAAAAAGAACAAGGAATGGAAATATCACCTATAATAATGGAAATAATGAGCACTATATAAGTAATTACCTACAAGCAATAAAGTAAGAATTCTCATCCTTAATACCACAAACTATTTGCAGTGTATGTTTTTGAAGGTTATACAGGCACTGTACATTGTCCTCTTGAGATTTATTTCTTTTAGAGCAAAACTTAGACATTTCAACTGGGACAAGGAGATATTGTATTCAAACCATAAAGATACAGCAAAGGAAGCAGAGAGTCACTTCTTAAACCTGTTAACAGAGAGCAAGGATTTCTCACTGAAAGCACCAAGTGAAGACTTTGAGATGTCCCAGTGGCAACATGTGCAAAAAGGCCTACTAGCCTGGAACTGCTGCCTGAAACAGTACTCGATAAAAATGATTGCTTTCGTATTTTTGGAATGAAGTAATGCACAAAACCACTGCCATCAACTGAAGAGTTAATTTTGGAAAACATCTGTATTTTATTTTGCTTTGCAAAAAGCCTCCTTTCAGTAACATTCCTTGGCTTTAATCCATATCCAAAAGTCACTCAGCCTACTCTTATAATATCACAGTAGCAGCTTAATGAAAGACTAGTTGACCCCTTCTTCTGTGACTCTGGAGTATCTGTATGCCTTTTCTTTCCCAAAGGGAAGCAACGAACAAAGAAAAATCTTCGTGTCAGGCTTGGGCTAGTTTTGTGGTGGCAGCCATGCTGGGAGCTGAGAGGCACACATCCATCTTATACCTCCCATCACCCTGACTTAGCATCACATCACAGAGCTTTGGGGAGGGGTCCAGCCTGCTTAGAGAACACTGGAAGCTGTCCTCCATCACTTGTTCCTTGCCAGTAGGACATCTGCAGGGGTCTGACTGAAGGGAAAGCAACACAGCTCTGTCTCCCTGGCAGCTCTAGGACAGAACAGGAAATAAAGAGGAAAAAGCTACTGGAAAGAAACAAGCCATAAGTAAGGAGGAACAAAAACATTTCAGAGATGTTTGTTATTTCCCTCTTCTCTCTCTCTCTCCCCGTCTCACACACACACACTCCCTCCCCCGTATGTTCCCCATTATTATTATTATCATTATTATTATTGTTGTTGTTGTTGTTGTTGTTGTTTTCAGCTCTCCTAACCTGTGGGGAGATATTTTTGGGTAAAATGAGACAAGTCTACATGAAATGCAAGCTTCTGATGTAGACAAGTAATCTTCTTTTTTCCCCCCAGAATATTTGGCTTGACACTTCAAAGGCTTATTTCTCACATTCACAGTGATTCTTCTATAAATATATCCATCTATATGCACATAGTCACTGCAACAAATCCACGGTCACATAGGACTTCACAGTCATTATATGCACACCAAACTGCAGCCCTACAGACCTCACAGTAAACCATGGGGAAGAAACTGTAGACCTTCCACAAACACCCCAGTTTGTGTTAATGGGCTAGAGAAAAACATTAGGTGCAGTCTTTGTAGATACTGCTCCAAGTTCCAATCATCATGAGACAATGGGGGCAGATCTACTCCTTTCACTAGAGGACAGGGGTCTTTGTTCACATAATACCTTACACCAGCATAAGGTGCACAGGAACTCATCTTTTTGTCTGATCAGGCATGTAAATAGGGGGCTACAGGAGAGAGTTTACAGCATGTAACTTGTGGCTCTTTTTTAGATTGGCGAATTATTTTTAAAAAGCAAGGATGCATTTCCACTGTTTTCCACTCTATCCCCAATACCTCTGTGGATGTCATTTTTGCAGGGGATATACTCTACTGGTGGCTGGTACCAGCCCACACCCAAACCGTACGATTAAGTTTTCCAAAATGAATAATAGATGAAAGGAGGTGCTGCTGAAAACAGTGACAAGCAACCCATCAAGAAAAGCTGTTTTTTCACAGTAAGAAACCTCCTCCTCAAAAACACTAAGCCATACCTACCATCATATTCTATTTACGGTACACCTATCTGGTTTTAATCACATCAGAGGAGTGTAAATTCTAGGAGTGAATCCTTTTATCTTTAAAGCCAAGAGATGTATCAAAAGTTAAAAACACAATATCAAAATATTTTCATCACATTTTGAGCTTCATCACAAAGATGTATTTATAGCATCAATGAGGGGGTGTTGTGCAGACTTTCTGAACCAACTCCTATAAAAGTGCCATACCTATGCAGCATTATCGTATGAAGTACATTCTTCATTATTTCCAAAAGCTCTGTGAGCTCTCCTTTTAAAAAGACACCACTCGGGAATTTAGCTCTCATTCTAGGTTTTGAAAAAAAAGTTATTTGTAAAAGGTTAGGATACTTCACTAAATGCAGTATGATGCGTTCCCGTTATTCTTTTCATTATAGCCCAATGAGCTTTTAAGATACTGGAAATAAAAAAAAACTGTATTGTGCAATCTCCACTTGAAAATCTCAGTGCAAGAGCTACCTGCACATTCTGGATAAGTACATCCCTTAAGTAAGGGAATGTATTTAATAAGGAATATAGTTCATATTTGAAGATATTCAAAAGACCATATTTCATATATTGATGTTGTTTTCTTATTAATACACACTTTAACGATATAGGTTCCATTCTGTACCTAACAGTTCCCTGGCCACATTATCAGAGTCACTTGAGTACTTTGCAAACCCGAAACTTGGGTATCTTGCAAATCCAAATGCATTCCTTCTTCTGTTACCGTAGAGTACTCTTCCTGCTTCACAGAGAAGAACTAAAACCATCACATAGATCACACCAACGTATCTGCTTTCCCAAAGTCTCTAAGAAAGCAGAGAGCTGGACTTGGATCACCCACCTTTCAAGCCTGAGTTTATTCCTACTCTCTGCCCAGGTACAGGAATCTGTTCCCAAGTGAGTCATTACAGGATAAAGACCTTCAACACTGCAGGCTCAAGATTCTCAAGTCTCTGCAAGTGCCAAAGCGTGGACACTGCTAAGGTCAGAAAGAATCAGCACAAGCACAATAATATTTCACAGTTTGCTTTTTAATCTAAACATGAATAAGATTCCAAATCCCAGCTATTAGAGCATTCATTCCCCTACGATAACTTCTCATGAAGAGGAAGAGGCTGACACTGCAAGTGAGAGTCAGAGACAACAGTGCAGAACAAACCCCTCCATTCCCACTTACTTGAGATTTTTTCAATGTCTACAAGGTTTACTATTTCTTCCCTGAGGCAATGACTGGGACTGCATTTTTCCAATCCCCCTTCAGCTCATCCAGCCACATTTGTCATCTCTCCTGGCATCTGTTAGCTCCTTGGTGATATCCACTAGCTCTTCCATCTTCATCTTTCAGCTCAACAAGACATATTTGTTACGTCTGTTACGATTGATCTAATTTTGACAATTAATAAACATGACACTCTTAATGTCCTGGTATTTTGACAATTCCTGGGACAGCATTGTCTTTAAACAAGGTTTTCATGAATGAAAATTTTATCAGAAACGAAACCAATCCTACTTTCAGGTACAATAATATAATTTACTGTCTCCAGCTAAATCACCACATCTCCACATTTCTAACATCACAGCGATACACACTCTAGAAAGTCTTCAAATGACAGCAAATAGCCAATTCAGACATATGTGACTGCACTGGTGAACTGAATTGCATTCTGATAGCTGTCTCCAGCATGCTAGCATGGTCAGAATACAGGAAAACAGTGTGCATTCTTTATATTAAGCTCTGTAGCACAGTCGCTGATTTTATGATAAGTTAACTCCTGCAATACATGGTGTAATGACTCCATCATTGTAGTGCCTGGTGTGTCAAAAGAGAGGTAAGGCTGCAAAGCCTTTCTTCATCAAGCTACCTGTCAGGACTAGGGGACAAGAGTGACTACCAGAGGGGAGAGGAAGAAAGAAAAGCTCCTTGCCTCCATTCCTTGGCAACCTTGGATTCTGGTAAGAGGATGTGATCTGTCAAGCCAACAGAAGTTAGTCACTTCAACAAACCAAACTCAAGCCTGGGTAAGAAATAAAAACAATGGAAATAAAGAGCTGCATTATTTGTGCCAGCATTCCAGTAGGGATGAAACTACAGAGCGTCCTCAGGACAACTGTGTTTAGACTGTTTGAGCATTTACGATCATTTGCAAAATCAACATTATAGGGAAATTCTGCATCCCCTGTGCTGGGCACAGGAAGTGGTCCAACCTCTGCACACCTTTGTGGAAGATACACAGAAGCTGACATAGTAGCAAAATAATAGTGTGGCAAAAAAAAACCAGTTAGTGTGATAGACGTTCTTCTCTGCTGCACAGTGATAACCTCTGGGAAGGCCCCAGCTCCTGCTGGTAGCTTGAGACCATAAATGTAGTTAATACAGAAGAATGATAATGCTTCCATGAGCTTCACTTACTTTCAAAATGTATCCATAACATTTTCTCTGACTCTTGCACACGTACCCACCATTTACATAAGAAGCAAGTCTTCCTTCTTTCTGTACAATATGCTTCAGAGCAGGGGATGTCACAGTTGTCTGAATCACAGAAGAGTATTCTCTTTCCAGTTGAGCACGACTGAAAATGCAGTGGGTGAAAATGGAACAGTGTAGTTTGTGCTGTTTTATTACCATGTGGTCCCCTCACACACACCATTTATACAGCTGTAATTGAAAGGGGTGAATTTTCCACACACAGAGTGAGTGATGAGCTCTATTCTACCCTCCTCTTGAAGTTGAGGATTGGTAAAACTGTAGAGGCACAGTCTCATTTGATCGTAAATCACCAGAAACAAAACATACTGCTAAAAATGCTAGAGATTAACAGATTTTCCTGGAGATTTTTTCCCAGTGTCTAGATGAGAGAATAAATTGCTAGGGCTTTGCTGTCAGTTTATCTTGTCATCCAGACCCTCCAATTGAGATTACTTCTGTTCTTCGCTACAGACCATCTGTTTCCCTGTATAGAAAGGATGTATGCACACTGGCATTCATTAGTGTACATCAGGAATGCCCTCTTCTTGCACAATAGCACCAATTAATTGCTGTTACTTTAAGCTCTGAGAGAGCAAAGTGGAGCCTAACACCACACATACACACAGTGACAAAAAAAAAAACCACTTTCATCTATAATTTAGGAAAGTGGATGCAGTTCAGCAACAGTTAAAGACTAATCTCTTATGCTTTTTGTGCATTTACATAATTGATTTGCTAGATAATGCACTCTGCTTCCTTATTTAATAAACATGTTAATGATTTCAGACAATTACTCAAAACTGCCTACAAGTGTCTGTCTAAGAAACACAAAAAAAATTAAAATGAAAATACACACCAAAAGGCACATCCTTCATATCACATAACACAAGATATTAAGTCAATATGTCACCCTGTCAACAGTCACTTGCTACCTGCTGTTATACATTTATTCAAACTCTCATGTATTAGCCGGGGCTAAGGCACTGACTAGACACCCATGTGGGCTAAAAAGAGAGCTCGAGAATAAAACTGGTGTGCTGTCAAAAGTCTGCATGTATGCATGTGGGGAGGGGAGCTGTGAGACAGAAGGAAAGGAGGAGGGAAAGAAAATAATGCAGGGTAGGAAGAGAAGATTAGAAAAGACATCTCTGCCGTGTAGTCTCCTTTGGGCTACGGGGGGAAAATTATGGGAAAACTAAGCTTGTTCTATTTTTCCCTCCACAGCTTGAAGAAGGCCCAGCAGACAAATGTATCACTTTGAATCTTGTAAGTCAGCACACATTTTAGCCACTCTTTTGTTCAGTTTCAAGGCACTAGAGAAACTGCTGATTGTAGGGCTGGGATTGGGGCCCACATCCCACCTGTCTCTGCTATTCCAGCCTGCAGCAAAAGCCCCAGCACACAGAACTGCCACTAGAAGAAGCAGAGGAGAAGTTACTGCTAGCTACACCTGCGCAGGGCAAGCTCCACAGGAAGGGTATTTTTAGGCCGAGATGCTCAGGGCTTCCCTTTCTTGCCCTGCCATTACAAGTTGCAGTAAGGATTTCTACAGACACATTTAGAGGCAGCCCTGGCTGAATCAAAAAAAGCAGGAGGGGAAACAGAGGAAACACCAACTAGCATAATAGCTGGTATCACCATTACAACAGAAAATGTAATACTGCACTTAGAAGTATATATTCCAGCACAAGCAGCTGCAGGTCTGATCTCCTACTTGACATAAAACATTATACAGCAAAGGTCAATTTGCTTTTGGAAAACTGGCTAACACAAGGCACTGCACAAAGCCATACACAAAGCTTTGCTCATGGCCTGCACTGCAAAGAGATCCAAGAGGGTGCTACTTGTTCACCTTCCCAGCTGGAGGTTAAATTGCTCCAATAACTGCTGAAAACCAAGAGAGGAGAATAAGAGAAAAATTGGCAGTGTCTTTTACCTACAGTTTTTAATCATAACGGGTATTTTAAAAATAGCTATTCACTCCTCTGTGCTGGTTTAGCAATTCAGGGAGGGAAAGGAGGGAATCAATAAAAAAAAATAATATTATGCTACACCACTGTTATCTTCATCCAAGCAAGGTTAATCGAAAAGTATCAGCAAGATGTTTCACTAACTTCAAGTTAAAAACAAGAATGTAGGTATGGCTGTGCAATAAAATAAAACCAGCACATTATGAAGAGAAAATGAGAAGTGGTATGGTTTTGTTGTGGCATAGTCAAGAACTTGACTACTGTACAGTGGCAATAGCATTACTTCATATTTCTGAATTCACTGCTTTTTAATAATGCACAATATTTTACCTGTGTGCACCATATCCACAGCCTGGACACAATACCAGTCTTATAAAACTGTCTGCTTATAAGATGGGAATTAAAACCATCTTACTCATCTTTCCTAATAACAAGTGGGTGCAATATCAAGCATTTTGATCATCACATCTATATTGAAATTCCTTGCACTGAAGAAAACGAGCATAGAGACATTTTACACTTCAGACCATGGCATACAAATCCCACACTTCCACAAGATACGTATTAAGCTATGAGTTTAGCACTGTTTTTAAGGAAACACACTCACTGGTTATACTTAAGTTTCTGTTGGTTTCAAGTATCTTAGGAGTCATACCGGGATGCTGTATTTGACATATGGTAACTTCTTTTGGACTAGCAAACTTTTCCACGCACTGGAAATATTTTACAACCATCACTGATGGCATACGGACTGAAAGGCAAAGTTTTCCATAACTCCAGTGTCTGTAAAGTTTCCATAACCAGACTGTAGGTCGTTAATAAATTCTGACCATTTTATGAGGCCAGCTGAATGGCAATGACATTACTGCTCTAAAAATAATTGCCACAAATTAAAAAGCTCCAATTCTCTTTCTCTGGGTTTCCATTTGCTTTCCATTTCCAATGGATATGCAACAAGACAACACCACCATACTTTCAGACCCTAGACTCATATCCAGCTGTCAGCAGCAACAGTTTATCTCATCACCCTCCACAGGTGACCATCCGAAAAGTAACAGACTTCAACCGATTTCCATCATCCCCCTGTCATCTGCTACCAACACTCAGGTTGATCGCCAAGATTTCAGTTCGCAACAACATTGTTCTCATTCTACCCAACCTAAAGAGATACACACAGTCACTGGCAGAGACACAAACGAAACGTTTCTAACAGGTTGTAAGCACCTTGCCTACTAGACACCTAGGAAACAAATGCAGTAGGGGGTGAAAAAAAAAAACCCCTCTTAATTGAGCTGTGCAGCTTCAGAGCTTGACCAATTTATTCAGAACAGAACAGCAGTGTAATAAAAATAAGCACTATTACAAACCCTCTAGATTTTTAGATTACTTAACTTTGGGAGTAAAATCATATTGTATTTGTTTACCTGAAGCAGGCATATAAACTGGCCAGAAGTACCACTTAGAATTTTCTGTGCATCTAGTTACTTTCTAACCTGCAGATTTACTTACATTTAAGAGAAGAATATCTATGGAAATGATGAATTTAAAAAAGAAATCCCACTGCAGTTTACCACACTGCACCAGAAATTTGGTTACTCTAGTTCTTCCACAGCTATCATATCCAGAGCTACAGTATCATCTCCTAGAGCGCACTGTGGACAGGATGTTAAAAACAAGAGATAAAATCATAGTAAATGATAAATCATCTACATCTTCCTTCAAGTTGGTTTCCACTTTCTCTGTCATATTATGATTCAAGATTTCCAGATTATATCTACTTTGGGAGAGGATAGCAAATTCAAACCTGGATTTAACTCTCCATGTTTGTGTGTGTACATTTAAAACACCGCACACACTGTTAAATCTAACAAGTAAAAATTTTGGTTTGTCCTTTCTCCCCAGGAAGGCTACCTGCTTAAATTCAAATACAAGACAGTGGCTAAGACTACAAAACCAGAAATGGAGGCATAGTTTTGCACATCAGGTCTGGCACTGTAAAACTCTACTTTTACAAATAGAATTGTAAGTTACAACTTTTGCAGGTACTTTGTTATATCAGAGAAATATATGTGTAATATACATACCTGGAAGCAACGCCCTTCCTCACACATATATAAGGAAGAATTTTATTTTTTTTTAAACAATGAGGGTGGTGGGACACTGGAACATGTTGGTTGACCAGAGAAGCCATGGATGCCCCATCCCTGGAAATGTTCAAGGTCAGGCTAGAAGGGGCTGTGAGCAACCTGATCTAGTGAGAGATGTCCCTGGCCACAGCAGGGGGGGTTGGACTAGATCTTTGAAGGTCCCTTCCAACCCAAACCATTCTATGATTCTATAATGGCTTCAAAGTTTTACCTAATTTTGTTACTAAGTGTATATGTATATTTCCTTCCACACACATTAACAGGAGGAAGAGAAGGGTCAAAATTACAAACTGAAGCACAACTACTACTTTTATCTCTATACAACATCACTACTTCATTGCTTTTCCATTAAAGTCTATTTGAAAAATGAGTGAGAACAGGAAGATCAGGATTTGTCCTATCCAAACCTATTACATTTGTTAGTATTTGGTCACCTAAACCCCTTCTACTGAACCATCAGTTCTGCTCAACTTTCAGTTTCTAAATGTTCTTCCTTCCTCAAGGTACCATATTCGTTTTCCTGCACCACTGCTGGTATTCCACCAAGAACAGATTCAGGACGATGACAAGTAAAACTGGTATCAGCTCTATTAGTGAAATACCAAAGCCAAGACTGCCTTGTAGTCAAAAAAAAAAAAAAAAACCCAACCAAAACAGCAAGTGAATGCTTTTAGATTATAGCTAATAAATATCACATCAAGTCACAGATTAATGCCTAGCGACTCTCAGATTTATTTATTTTTTATTTCAAAGACTCTGATCAGCAAACAACATAAGCAAACTTTCTGCAGAACAAAAATACTCCAAACACAAAAACCACAGCACACCCATTTAATTACAAGTGCACCAAACTAAATAAATTTTGTTGGTTTGGACTATTTTTTCTTCTATGCTAAGAAATCTTAAATAAATGTAGCATCCCATTTTTGCAGTCTCTGTCAAACACCTACATGTCAGAAGGCACGGAAGAGGCAATGTGAATAACCCTTATTCTGTTCAAGAAGGCCAGCAAAGTAAGTCGCTTCTGTTGTGCATGATATGCCAAAGCACTTGCTTAGAGGCAAAGGCGCAATTCAGATTGCAAGGCAAAATGCTTAGCATAGGTTAAAAAAAAAAAAAAAAAAAAAAAGTCCTTTTCCTCTCTAGGTCTATTACTTTCTCCTTCTCCTAACTGCTCCCACTGGACTATATCCTCAGCTGGAATGAATCAAAATCAATGAAGCAAAGTTTATTGACACTAGTTTTTCACCTATTGTAAAATCCCCTTGCAAGCAGCATATTCATGCTACTCCTAATGTCTAAGACAGCCTTTCTTCTCCTTGCACACAAAAGAACACCCTTCTCTTCCTCTGCAAAACTCACCAAGACCGGTGAGTCTGTTCAGTGAGCTCTGCTCCAAAACATTATCTGATTTCAATTACAATGACAGTGAACAACATTCTTTCTACAAATAAGAAGCCAACACAAGAATATAAAAACAGGACCTGCTCTCCTGAGATTTATGCCCACCTCCCCCCCCCCCCTTCTCTCCTTTGTGCTTCTCTCTTCTTTGATCTTTTCTTCCTGGGTATCTATTTAATTTAGACTATAAGCTCTTCGAGGCAAGAGCCAGTATTCTCAGGGGTTTGAAAAGCATCATTGCAAACTTAGGGCATTCTATTAAAGACCTATTTATAAATGAGGCTCTTGCAGGACGAAAGTGATTTATCAGTTATGACACTGACATCAATTCAACACATACCTTGTATGGTGGTTCAGCTCACTGTCCTAGGAAGGGTGCAAGGTGTCATGCAATCTTTATTCTTAGGATTCAATGTTAGTAAGTCATGATACAGGTTCACTTCATTTAAGAAACTGCATCTTTAAATTAAAAACAGATGGAAAAAAATTCCACTTCTGTAAGTAGAAGAGTTCCAGTTGTGAAATTCAAATGTTATGTTTATTTCACACGTTAAATTATATATAAGGTGCCATGTTAAATTATACATATAGGAGAGCTCATGTAAGTGAGGTAAAGTCTCTCCAGATTTCTCTACTTTTCTCTTTCAAAAAAAACCCCAACAAAAAAACCCTGCCACTTCCTTCTTTTTATTTTGTCAGCAGAAGGCAAGAACTGTGTTAAATTCTGATCCCAGGCACATGCCACAAGCCTTTAAGGGACATTTAGCTTCATCATGCCCATCTGAACCTAGGGCATTTTCTGGCATTCAAAACACCTCAGTGGTGTCTACAGTTCCAACACAAGAAAGCATCTATTTTCTCCTATGTATAAAAGTACCCTTGAAGAGGCTGCTGTATCCTTTCATTCTCACAATCACTGCACCGGGTTTTCCAGGCAGTACCACCTGAAATGACACACCTATGAGTAATATAGCAGTATCATGAAAAGGTGGCCTTACAGAGAAAACCAACCAACCAAACAAAAAAACCCCAACACCCAAACCCAAACCAAAACCACTTGCAGTCAGTTGCAGAGTTATTTCAATCTCATCATCACTACTGTCCCCAATATTGGACAAGTATATTCAATTCAGATAATAACATCCATCCCTTGATGAGATCACTCAAAATGGGAAGGAAGTCAAGCACAGTAACAGGCACAACACGTGGACACTACTCAAAAATTCATTACCAGGTCTACTGAAAGCCAGAACTGTGTCAATTATGAGGTTTGGAAGCAATTTATTTAGGGTACATAAAGTACTTCTTTCAACTACTCATTATTGCTACTACCCAGAAGAATCATTAACAAGGACCACAGTGATGAACAGTTTCAGTGCTCACTTTGTTTCCTCTGCTGTTGCTGGGCCACCATCCTCCTTCAGATTCTGAGCAGCTGCACAGGTGACCTGAAGCCCTATTGGCAAAGAAACAAAGTCTAGCACATAGAACTGGTCACAGAGTTTAGCAAATTTTCATTGCATTTTGGAGGGAGACAATAATTTGTTTTCTTATCTTTTTCTGAAACATTTCTCCTTCTCTAGCACTTCCAAAAGCTCTTGTCCGCTATTTCAATTAGAAGTGTTAAGAGCTCTTACCATTACTGTCTTAGTGTAAGCAATTTCACAGCTCAGTCTTCAATGCCACTCCTTTGTCCACCCAAGCTTCATCTTGAAGGTGCCAGTAACTAGGTGCATCACAACTTGTTACACAAAAAGAGCTACTGAGACAAATGGGACTACTGGCATCTTATCAAGACAAGGAGGCAGCACCACATGAAGAACACCAGAGTGACAGATCTTTGTCACTGTACATAGCAGAGCTCCAGCAAACCAGCTGGAATGTTTATCCATGCCTTCCTTCTCCTCCAAAGCATAGTTACTAATGGTAGACACAGGAGTCTTTGAGGACAAAGGTATATTCAAATAGGTAGGTACCTATTCAGCCCAGGTAGGTACTCAAGATGCAGACAGTCCTAATGAGATTTAAATTACATACCAGCACCATGATAGAGAAAGACAATTTCTTACTCCCTTGCAAGTGTTTTGTCTTTTCAAAGTGCACTCCTCCTTCCACCACATCTCTCACTGTCTTGGCTTAAAATTTACCTAACAGGACTTTGCCTTGCTGAGGTATTGGGGGTAGGAGATGGAAAGATGATAGCATCTGCTTTGTTCACTACAAATGTCTGGAAATGTCTTCCAGTTGGAAATAAAAAAAATTCACAACTTTTTTTTCTGCACCAGAAGTTACCACATAAGAATAAATATGCTGTGAATGCTGGGAATGTATTTTGAAGTTAGCTATGAGCTGATCAGTCTGGGACACCAAACAAACCAGCACAAAAGAGTAACATGAGAGATAACAGCCATCATCCAGACGGCAGAAAACAGATCAGCCCTGTGAATGTTTCTTGTCTCTTCCCAGGCTCTCAACTGAATGGCTTAAGTCATCTGAAGAAGAGATTCCCCATAAGTCTCACCAGATTCATAACCCTTTTATTCCTCTTCTTTTTCCAGCCATTGTTAATTTCTTCTACCTCGATGCATACACTCCTTGCACGATCCTTGATCTTCCTGCTTCCACCAAATGGAAAGATGTAATCTGTTGCTTCCCTTTTTTAAAGAAGGGGAGACCTTCCATGTAACTGAGGCCCCTTTTTTAGAAAAGGAGAGACCTTCCACATAACTGAGGCCATAACTTCAGGCCATCTCCAAGCATACTACTTCCACTTTACTTATTATTATTACTATTATTCACCCTTTTCCCATATTGCCTATAGCAACCAAGTTCATGGGAATAAGAATGTTTTTACGTTTCTAAATGTTACTCTAAATTCTGCCTTTTTTTTTTTCTAGCAGAAAACACCTTCAGAAATGCTCTCTCTGCATGCTCATTTCACTGAAAATACCTGGTATGAATTCTGAGTAATTAGCAAATGAGGTGACCTGTGACAGAAGCTGGTCTGTCTTAATATGTGTATGAAAGCTTATCAGACAGGGTATTTTCAGATCAAGAACCTCTGTTGCCTTAAAAGCTTGTAGGGAGTTCAGGAATACTGGAGAATGTTATTTATTTACATTAATAAAACATTACTTCAGTACCAACTTGGAGAAATGCAAGAGACTATATAATGTACCCGATTCTGAGTGAAACAGCTCACCTCATGCTTAAATGATGCACATTAATTTGCACTTCCACATTAAAAAAAAAAAAAAAGTCAAATACCTCTGCTAGACCAGAATTACATTTTCTTATAACAAATACTAAAGATAAAGGTATTTCCCATTCAATGTCCTTAGTGCTCCTACTTAAGTTATAAGCACTGAAAAGGAATGTCTGTAGTACGGGAGAAAACAACCATTTGTTGGAGAAATGTATGTTTAATCTAATGAGTAATTCTCCTTCAGAAAAATAAATTGCCAGTTTTAATTTTTGACTGCATTTTTTTTTGCCACAAACCAACATATACAAAATATTTAAATTTGGAACTATTAAATAAGCAAAGCAAGCATAGTAACTGAGCAGTCTGTTCAGTTATGGCCCACAAGCCATTTTGAAGGCAAAAAACATGTGCCAGTATGTATTTATATAGCCATATACATTCTCACACCACAGGAAAAGACAAATGTGTTCTTAGATGTTATATAAAGTTTAGAGTTTATGGGGATTGTTTTTAATTTAAAAAACAAATCATGGTCTCTGCAGAGGGAAATCTAACATGTAGAAGCCTGCATTTAAAACTTCCCCCAAAACTCTGAAATACCATGTTTTCACATTCATAGCCGTATATTACATATGAAAAATTTAAAAGCAAATGTATAAAGTTGCTGAATATATGACAGAATCCCTCTGTATGCTCAGAAAGTGTCTTCTACAAAAGGCATAGGATATCTTTCCGTGAATGTTAAGATACTAAAGAACACAGGCTAAAAAATGATCACTGGAATATCTTTTAAGTTAACAATTAACTTGCTTCATAGCAAGATAATCTCCACCTAGCTTAAGTTATACCAACTTGAAATGTTCATCCTGTTGTCTTTAGGGAAAGGAGGGAACACCAAAATAAGCTGTTCAGTAAGAAGCTACTTGGAACTCACCACCATGCAAGAAACTGTGCCTGCTATCATCATCGTAGAGGCACAGGGGGCCGCTGCCTTGTACAGCTGGTCCTGGGGGAACAGAAACACTGACTGTAGTTCCAGCCAGGCTCTAACACACTGCTGCTCTAGAGTCCCTAAAGCTGGTTAATGTGTCAAATTCAGATTTCCTATACTGTGCAATTAAGAAATCACAGCACCTACAGTGCATACACAGATGTTACCCTCAAAATGCTAAGCAACTGGTGTCGAATGACAGAACCTCCTCCTGTTTCATTCAGTTACTTTAAGAAGAGAGTCCATTATCAAGCCAAGAATACAATACAATAATGCAGCAGCATCTTCCCACTGTATTCTTTTACATACCTACTTAAGGTTACTGCAGAAAAAGAAGGTTTCCAAGATGGTACTTAAAAAAGATCAGCTATCTTTTGAGCTTAGGTTGACATAGGTGAGGAAGAAGTATATACTGTAAAACATGCACTCTAGAAGACAGATGAGTTTGGAAGGATTGATAAGAGGTAAAAACAATACTAGAGAAACCAAGTAGGCAGGTGGGAGAGGTGGATGAAAGCTCTGCTCCAGCCAAGTTGTATTACTCACATAAACACTGCAAAACTGGTTCTAGGATTGTGCTCAAAGAGCCTCTAACAAAATAGAAAAAAATTGCTGCCAAGCTAACCACAGACATGCACATTGCTGTTACTGTGCAGTCCTCAGCACTTGTTAGTAACAGCCCCAAGTCAGATCTCTTCTCATTCTTTACCTCACATGAAACTCCAGATACCCACACAGACCACTGCCTTAGTGCTACGGCACATTGCAATCATTTGCATTCTCTTCTCAATATCCTTATTGTTAGGGAGTGTTGACGGGGGGGCGGGTTATAGAACGAGTTATAGAACGGACTTCAGTCTTATCCTAAATGTCTCTGCTTATATAGATAGCTTCAAGGTAGTAAAACAGACTCACATGATGTTTTCACTAGAAAAGATTTCTAAAAATCTAGACAACAAATCAGCCAAAAGCCTCAACACATGCAAAAGCATTTTAAGAACTTGCCTGCAAAATGGAAAACGAAACAGTCCTTCAAGTGCTAAATACCAGATGCTTAAAAATTAAGCATAAAAATACCATCACAAAGTAATTGCAGATTCAAATCGAAAGGAAAAAAAAGTCCTACACAAGGAAATAACTTTAAAAAGTCTACACAAAGCTGAACATTACTCCATACTGACTAAAAAGCTAGGAAACTTCTTTTTGATGAATATAAATCCTCACCCTTAGACTGAACGTGTCAGAATTCAAGACTGGTGAATAAAAAATCCAGTTCTACTTTAAACGATTGCACAAATGAGGAAGCAAAAAAGATCAGCTACTGACATAACACAGTTATTAGCCAAAACCATTTGTGGGTATGTGGCATTCTTAAAGACACCACTGTTTTCCTAAAACTTTTCTAGTGCCATAGATTTCTACCTGGAATTGCATGAAGTATCTTTTCCTTAATGTAGGGCCTTTCAGAGAGGAAGAAAGTGGCAGTATCCAGGGTCCTCTGACATATACCTTTTGCAGTCAGGCATGGTGCCCTACAACCAATTTATGTCTTTAAAAAAAAAGGGGGGGGGGAAGAGTTCCCTAACACATTCTGGATCTCATCAATATGATTACAGCACTGTTGTGAGGTATTTAGATATAAACCTGTCTGAAAAAAAGCGTGAACACATTAGCATATCATGGCTAACTGCAAATTAGGACTTTAAGCTTTACGCAAGAGACCACTTAGCCTCTGTAGGATCTTATAAGAACAATACATACTGCAGACATTCGAATATTATTTTTTTTTCCCCAGGAAAAACAAAGGAAGAATAGGAGCAAAAACCTATAAAAGGAAGCACACTAAGTTAGCCCAAATTTCTGACAGTGAAACTGAGTCTTGAGCATTTGGCTCTTAAGACAGACATCCTTTTCCTGGCTATCTGCATGCTGTAAACAGTAGGTGTATCACAGGATGGTAAAAACTGTAGCAACCAATATACGAAGAAGGTATTTTGTTACTCCCTAGCTGCAGCGGCAGAATTCTTGTGCTCTTTCGTAAAGTATTTGGAAAACCAGAGCATTTGAGGTGAGAGGATTTCTGAAAACAAATCTATGTAAGAGAATGGTAAGAAGCCATTTTGCAAGATTTTCAGTGACAAATACATACAGAGTATAAGGAACGGGGCATAAATGTAGTTATCCTTTTCCCAGCATCCTTTCTCAGCATCTGGTCATCAGTGGGTGTGGGACTTCCCTAGCCAAGCAATACACTTGGACTACCAGTTTTCAATCAAGGAAGTAACATGAGATCTGCCACTAGTTTTAGATTCAATTTTTATTCATTATTAGGAGACTTATTATGAACACTTGAAAAGTAGTTCAAGATAAAAATCATTACACAGGTTTGATACGTAGGCTTTATATTGTTCATACCTCTGTCATACTCTATCTAGTATCTTTTTGCATCGTTCTTAACATTGCGAGAACTAATGTACACACAAACAATTCTGTACATTTGTTGTCATTAACGATAACGTGGTAGATACGACACTGAAGCACCTGTAATTAGCCTGAGTGTGTTTTCCATAACCACCACAGTTTTGCTTTTGCATAGCTTCTCTTCTGAAATTCCTCTGTTTTCAAACTGAGCTATACACCTGCCAGCCTTATCCATGCCTTGTTCATTATAAAGATGAACATGCTGGAACTTGTTCTGTTTGCAGATACACATTACATAAAACCATCACCACCAAAAAAGGCTATCAACAGATTATCCCCACACTACATTTATATGAAGTGCTTCTGGGAATAAATCAGAAGTCATAAATCCTTGTTTAATTACCTTGTGTAAAAGAACACAAAGCCAGACTGTACTAGCATTTACACACCTAGGTTCTGACAAACCCAATGGCACATCAGTGTTGCAACTATCAAGCCTCATCAGGTAAATTACACTTTTTGTGTCTGTATAGCCACATAGAACATTACCTAGAAACCACAGAGAGACTGAGAGGCTGTCCAGATTATAAAATACAGGGGAAATTTCCAGTGCTGATAGCTGTTGGTGGAAAACTTAAAGGAAACACAGGAACTTTTTGGCAAGTACAAAACCCCACAACTTTCAAGTGAACTTCTCAATTTCTGTAGTGTCAAAAGTATAATATATCATGACCTCCAACTTCAAATAAACTAGTTATATCCAACGTATTCATAGTTATCCATAAATGATGTATTTTATCTATAATGAGTATGCCATGAACCCAACACAGGAGAGATTATCCTCAAGGTAAAGTCTTGGTAAAAACTTCCCATCTTGATTTATAACTCCTGTTTTTCTTCATGCACAACTTGTTTAGACAATATAGATAGCACTGTATATTTACATCATCATCAAAAGTAACAGAACCAAGAACTATTTTATTTTTTGATGAACGAATCTTACAATGAAGTGAAAGCTGAGGGCGATTCTTACAGATAATAGATGTACAAGAACCAAAGTCTGCACTGCTATTTCACTAGAGAGTGAACAAGCAAAAATATGAGTTAGATACAAAATGGTATTCTCCCTCCAAACACTGTAATTCAACATAAGTTTAAATGGCAAATAAGCTTAGCATTGAACAATGCTCCAAAGAGACCCAAACCCAGTCAAATAAATCACCTCTTTGAACAAGTAAGCTTTTAAACAGGCATACTTAGAGGAGACTAGGCTCTAAATTATTATTTTTCCTAAGTTCCAAAACAAAGCCACGGCAATAACAAAATCAACAAGATATTTTAGAATATCCCCTGTATGCCAAATTGGAGCACTAAGCAGTATTTCAATTTTCTTTTCCATTTCAGCTTCCGACTCACTGAAACATCCTCAATTTTTATGTTCCTTTTCAACAACTCTTTGTGTAAAAAAGGATTCACCGTGCTGCTATAGACAAACCAATTCTCTTTTCCCTATTCCCCTAACATTTACTAGCAAAGGGGTTTGAACCTGAGGAAGGCATTCCTCAAAGCACGCTGCCTAAGCAGCCCACGTCGCCTCCTGTGTACAAAGGACACAGGGAGCTGCTGTTGCCCATAGCAGGAGGGAAAGGTAAGCTGCAAGAATCTGTGTACTACAGTGCAGCAATCAGGACTTGATCCTGCATTTGGATTTGACATATACCAGTTGGTTTTGGGTAGAGACTACATTTTGAGAGAACCTTCCAAGGACTGTACTATCAAGTGCTGCAGTTTCTGACTACTAACCACAAACAAGCATTGTATTATCATCTCTCAGCAGTCCCATTTAAGAAATCAGCTGTAGAAGTACTTCCAGGCTTCTGATTTGCCTTATACCACTCTCCAAGAATTAGAGCAATATATAGCACTGTGTTCCCTACGCACCCAGGAATTTAACTATGTGGTGAAACTTGGCCTTTCTTTTTTTATGGATTAAAGCTGAGTACATCAAGGCACTTCTGAAGCTGCACCCATGTCATACTTTCCTCAAAAAGAACTTGCACAAATAATGGTAAAGAGACAAAAACCCCAAGCAAGCAGCCATCCACATCCTGGATTCTGACTGAAAGTACCACTTCTAAATGAAAATAATTGTATCCAAATGTGGTTATAAAGGGAATAAAGCATCTGAACAGCAGTAGAAAGGACACGATAGTTCAATGCCCTGAAACAAAACCCTCTCATTACAAGAATAACTCTCTGCAAAACTCAAATCCAACAATAGCTTTGCTTTCAGCAGTACCTGTGCCTTACCAAAGTCTGACTTCTCATTCCTGTAATCTACATAACCAAGCTTCCTTGGGTGCTGCTTAAATGCTCAGCTCATTTTGTCATCCATAGTTCCTTTGATGCTCTCTCCTAATCCTCAAGCACAATCACCCCAAGACAGCTCTCCTACACTACTGATCACTGGCAGCATTCTCCTACCTTCCTCCGCTACATGGTGATTTGCAGCATAGCAGTAATTTAATAACCCAGCATCTGCTTTCCTCCAACAGCACATTATTGTGGATTACACCTTTAAAAAAACCAAACAAAAACCAAAACACCATGAAACACCACTTTAAAAAAAGTCTTTAAGCTAAGAAACAAACTCTTTGGGGTTTTTGCCTAGAAAACATGGATTCGATTACAAAGAATCACTGATGGCAAAGAGAGCCCCAGCTTAACTATTTCTGTGAAGGCAACTGTTGTTCAAAATAAATAAAAAAAAATACAGCCCTTTTATTAGCAAAAATCATCCAGAGACACAAAGGTGGGGGGGCAGGGCAGCAGCAGATATAGAGGAAACAGCAAATCCCAGGAAGAACAGAGGGTCAGGTCTCACAGATCCTATACTTCTGCATCACCTCTGACTTCACAAGTAAGTAACTGAAAACAACTCAGTGCAACAGAGCTGGAGAGAAACACATTTCTGCTGAGCTGTGTTTTTATTCTTGACATCCAGACAAAAATTGAAGGAGATGGCAGTAGTTGAAAGCTTTTTCAGTAATGAGGGAACCAAAGTTACCAGTTATAATGCCAGCCAACCTTCCCCCCTTTTTCATGCTGCAGGGGGGAAGAGACAACTACTATATTTTCTGAGACCACGAGGCTGCCAACTGGCTGTTCTGCTGGAGAGGATTAAAGCGTAATGTCAAGGAGAACTGTTGGAAGAATGGGACTAGGAAAAGCATATAGTTGGGAGTTAGGGACTCTTCCTTTCGTCTGACAGTACAACATGGATTTTAATACTTCTCCAGGACCTGTGGAGCAAGGGACTGCTCTTCAGTAATTTAATACTGACACTTTTAAGTTTACTTGGCAACAATACCAGGAGGCAAATACTTCCCTATAGCTTCACTGGTGTAATTCCAAAGCAGTGACAGTGGAGTCAGTGGCACTACAGATTTACATCATCATAAAAGAGTTGGACTCACTTTACGATCTCCACAACGAACAGGATAGGGAACTTGAAAAACCAACAACTCCATATATATGTGACAATATATTCCTCCTGCTAAAAGAGACATTACTATGGTTAAACAGAAACACTCCTTCCTCTTCTAGCACCTGATGCACATTAATTGCTGCAGCTCCATCGCCATGACTGCCAAGGCTCTGTAAGCACTGAGAGGCACCAAGAACTCAGGAAAACATCTGTTGAGTGTGTTCTTGAGTACTAGCCCACCATGCACACACACAAAGTTACGAAAGCCTTAGTCTTATAAGGCACCCAGGCTTGTGGGTGCTCTTACCACTGCCATCCTTCACCTCCAATCCAGCATTTGCCACCCCCTCCAGCTTCATTTAACTTGCATAACAAGTTCTGCCAGAGAATTCACCTTTGTCAGTAAAGCAACATCCACAGCCATAACAAATTAATAGTAACAAATGAGTAGTGTCTTATATTGACAGTAAACTGGTGGCTGTGATGAAGAAAAGATGCTAATTTTCTTGATACATTGTGGGATATTAAAATCAATGCTTGATATTTCCAGCTATGAATCTACTCAGTTGTTCTAATAAGCTTAGAGCCTCTCCTTTCCTAAAGCACTGAAAAATAACTTAGCCTAAAAAATAATCACCAATTATATGAAGGCACATTCAGAAAGTTGAAGAAAATGGCAGTAAAGCATTAGATACTTTTTTACCAGGTCAGAAAATCCAAAAGGGCTTTCTGTTTGCAATTTGTTTTCTTTACATACATTCATATTAATGCTTTTCATTCCATTTTCTTCAATATAAATTCTCTGGCCAACTTTACCTTCAACTGTATTCCTTGTTGTACTGACTCTTCCGAATGAAGCATGTATGAAAAGTGGTGTCAAGAAAGAACTGCAGCTGCCTGAGCAGGAACTAATGCACATAGAGAGCACTGCACAAGTGTCAGACAGAACATTCTTGTTTATAATGATCTGCTCATGAATAAACACATATACCATGACATCCCAGATCACCAGGACCACCAAGGCCCACTTTCTTGACTTGAACAGAAATACATCAGTGAAAGGGTCTTGAAGCTAGAGTATGCAAGCAAATAGTATTTCTAAAGGGAAAGAGAAGGGTGAGAATAGAAGACAGAACAATATTTTTATGTAACACAGCCCAGCTTATACTACAAAATTTTGCTGGCACAGTTATGTCAGTAGCAAGAAGAAAAAACCCAAAATACACCCACAAGTGGCATCACAATGCCAACAAAGCTTCCCATAGAGATGAAACTTTTCAGCAAGACTGTCATTTGGTCAGTACAGTTTCTATCATTTAATCAGACAATTTTAGAACAGTCAGAGGCATCCCTTTGACAGTACTTCATTGTCCTCTTGAGCAAGGAACTATGCTACCTACACATCCTGCTTTTTGCAGGTGTTATGTGCATCTTCCCTAAGGGCCCTCTCTGTGCAGGGCAAAGCCTCACACTACGGACTACATCTTATGCGCAGTACTCAACCTCATCCTGCTCCTGACACAGCACCGAAACAAGACACACTATAGTCCCTCCCAGCTTACCATCTCAGAGGCTACAAAAAGGAGATCCTACCTAGAGTATCTACAGCCTGCTAATCTGCTGTCTTTGAAATGCCGAGGCACTTTTTCCAATTAGAACTGTGGAGAAATATTCATCCTGTCCCTAAGATGAAGCACTTCTTTCAAAAGCTACGGTGGCACGGCGCCAGCACTAGGGAGTCCAAGCATTCTGTGTGGAGCCAAGAGTTATTAATTAGTTTTATTAGTGGCAGGTCCTTAATGTGAAGTGACAGGGAAAGAGAGAATATCCCATCACTACTGAAATATAAATTGTCCAGATTTCAGTTTTGTTGTTCCACAACACATACAGGCGACCAGCCAGGGAAGAGTGAGGAAGAATGAACACAGCCAAATGCCTGTATTCAGTGTTCCTGTATATTAATGGCGTACTGAAAAGACTCTGTTACCTCAGGTGGCTCTCCAGGGAACTGCTCATGAATTTTAATTATGAGGGAGGGAGCATTTTGAAAAATAATGCCGCCTGCATGTTAGCATTAAGCATGGCCTAAGCTACAGCAGTCACTTCCCATGAAAACAAAATAGGCAAGATGAGGGGGACAAAGCCTACTCACTTTCACTTCAGTAGGGCTGCTAGTCTGAGGAGAAGAGGATTTGGCCTCAAGGATGGATTCAACATTCAGAGGTCAGCCTAAAAAAAATGTTATGAGCACAAGCAATATTAATACTTGTACAGACTAATATAGGCATGTAGGTAATCAGGTCACATACTGCAGAAGACAGATGTTTGGAAACAACAGTGCCATCTCAAACACATCAAACAAAAGATTGTTACTGAACGGATTAGAAATAAGACTCAAGCACAGTTGCGTCCAGTGATGCCTTCAGTCCTGCAGCTTGTTCCTAGTGTCCACTGTGTTAGCTAAGACTGTGAAGCTGCCCAGGCTGGGACTGCCATGTACTGCAACGGCACTCAGTAGCTGATTGCTGATTTGCTTCTATAGGCTGATGCATTCAAGTAAGTTTATCCAGTCTGTATCAGGGTATTAAAAGTATTTAGTTAAAAACAACAACTTGAATTCTAGATTAGATGCACTGATGGAGAGCAAAGAGAAAAACATGTCCATGCTGAAAGAATTAAGTATATTGAACAAATGCGTAATACAAGTTTCACTGCCACCTATTAGTTGTACCAGAGTAGTACTGAGGTCTAAACAGCTATCAAGGATCATGCTAGGCTTTACAGAGACACATAGAAAGAGAAAACTCAGAAGGAACGTCAGATAGAGGATGGAAAGCTCAATATGAGAATGGAGGTAAAGTCACCTATGTGAGGTCACACCACAACTTGTTTTAGAGCACAGAATTTGCACACTGCTCTACTCCTCTATCTTATATCTGTAGATTGTATGACATTAAGGTTGCTTCCAGCATCCACTACAGTATGGCTCCTCCACAATACAATACAAGGAATAGGAAGTATAAATAAAAGCCTGCAGACTAGACCTCCAGCTAAAAAAGTTGTCAGTGTTATTGCTTAAAACTGCTAGTGAGAAATAGAGGATAGTCACACAATTTCTCTAGCAGTCCTGCCCTTTCCCCACCAAGTAAAGCCAAAAATTCCTTGGAGCAGAAAATAAGTACTTCCAACAGTCCATACAGCAAAAGGCAACTTTTTCACTTGGAAGGAAAAAATAAGAGGGAAAGAGAGAGAGAAAAGGGGTAAATAACCAACCATTTAAAATAAATCACTGCATCTCCTTTGCCATAAACCCCACCAATCAGAGCACTGCTCTGCAGCAAATGCCACAGTTCTGAGCAATCATAGTTATCTCTGAGTAACAGTGTACCTGCAAGAAAAGATGTGGAAAAAACATTAATCTGATGGAAAGCTGTAAAGCAGCAGCATTAAACAAAGCCAGCTAAGGCTACTCTCGCAAGTTCTGAAGTAAATAATTTCCCAGTGGAGAAGGAGCCCTGTAGACTAAACTAATAAAGAGAACTGTATGATCTAATGGTAATATTTTTAATTAAGTTAGCTTTATCAGATTGGCAGGAATGAACCGATACCCTAAAGAAAACTAACCTTCAAACAGGAAAAAAAAAAGGGGGGGGGGGCAGGGAGAGTACATTTGCATTCAGACACCCATGAAATTCCAGGAAAACTTCAGAACACCAGTGACAGAGGTTATTGTATTAAAATCTTGTATGAATGTTGTTGCAGAAAGACGACCGGCTTCACATTGTGTCTTTTCACAAGGAAGAGGTGAAAACACTTATGTTGTTTAAAGAAAAAAGTCACCAGTAGCAGCAAAAAATCCTTTTCACTGCTCTGCTTGCCCAGACTACGGGGGCAAGCGCGGGGAGGGGTGGTGGAGTGGGGGGGTTATGACCAAACAAACAAACAAAAAAAACCCCAACAACACAACACACAGTAACTTCCTGACACTACTCTCAAACCAGAGCTTCTGGCACATTGAAGATTATTGCTACTACAAATAAAAAAGGTGTTAAGGGGAAGGAAAAGGTTTCAAAAAGCCAACAATGAGCTAGCTATCAAAGGCACTGACCATTTCCACTTTGCAGATCTCCATAAAGTATTTAAACTACATGGCAGTGCTGCTCAAGAGACTAAGTCACAGATTGGAGCTACTGATGTATAAAGATGGACACAAAATGTGTCTGAAAATGGTGCTGTCTTTATTAAGAGAACAGTTTCACTTAAAAAAGAGGTCAAGATCAGGCCCTATCCCCTTGTACCTTTTGTGGTTTTGTTTTGTTTTTTGACAGTAAAAACATATAATGCATCAACTCTGCAGTTACTAACACTTTAAAAGCTCAAGTTTGGACTCCAAAACCATAACTGTACTACCTCTGATTTCATTTTTAAAAAGGAAATGACGCACATTAGCACATCCATTTCTGCTTTTTAAGAACTTGAAGTTAACTATAGAAGAAAATTTTATAGAAGAACTTCCTAGATGAAGCTAGGAAACACAGTTATTTACCACAACCAAAGAGATTTTTCCAGTATGGTCAAGAGACAGGAGTCATGTTTTTCCTTGTCATTATCTTTCATTGTCACACTTCCTTGCGTCTTCTCACCCTGAAAGTAGTAACCAAAATGGCTCCTCATATAACATTGTCCAAGAAATGGAACACAAATTATGAAACAAGGGAGAGCTGAATAGGAAGGGAAAAAAAAAAAATCAAGTGTTTTAGATCTCCTCATTCTAATTGGGATGAACAGTACATGTGTTCATTGAAAAGAGAAAATAAGCCCATTAGCTCTCAAATAAATAACAAATATCAGGGAACACTCACAAATGGAGCTCTGTCTGTCCAAAATAAAAAATCCAGAACAAAAATTTTAATCCATTATGCTGGGGTTTTCAGAGCATCCTGTAGCAAAAGAGCAAGCCCCATCTCTGAACATGCAAATATCATCTAACTATGGCTCCTTATTAGCTCCTGTAAGCTTTGCTTGAGGCAGAAAGAAACAAACCATATTGCTCTTGGGCACCTATTAAAGTACTGTTTTCTTATACTGCAGACTGCAGCACTGATTTGGCTTAAGAAAATTATTTTTATATTTTTCTTAATTCTTGACCAAGTAGTAAAAGCTCTAAATTTAAGACAGACGTGTGAGAGATCAAAGGTAATGTATACATGCAAATAATTTCAGTCTACTCTTTCCAAGGCCAGCATATAGCCATTTAACTGATCTTAACAGTTCTGTGCATGAAAATTAGTGGGAACACTGCAGTTAAGAAAACCCAAATAAAGTATATGGCTAAGAATATCATATGTAAATTGTATTTACCAATAGTGAGATACTGTTCTGAGCATGCATTTGAGTCCTGTGTTGCAACTTTCTTTTTTTTAATTGGTATCTCTGACTATCGGTGACATGCGACAACGTTTCTGCATGCACTATAAATGAGTTTGAAGAGCCTGAACACTAACATGTCAACCTCCTCCACTGGCAACACCCTGGGAGGATTATGGTAACCTCCACTCTTTCAACAACTTCGGTTTTTGCTCTTCCTTTAATAGACTGCTAAGGCTTCTCTCCTCAACACCCAAACCCAATCCCCTAACGATTACAGCATAGTTTCATGACAGTTATCCCCTCCGGTACCATTGCTGCAATTCTGCCCTGGGCCCCTCTCACTGCTGTGCTCAGGTCTCTTTTGCACAGGGCAGCTTCCCTTGCGAAGTTCGCCCAACAGTGCTCTGTGCAGTGGAGCATGAGAGATTTTAATGGCTCTTTGCCAGGCTCCACTGCAGACCACAGGCATTTTGCCAGCAAAAAGATACAACCCCCTCCAGGGATCATCCGGGGTACAAACGCCCAACCTTCAGGCTCTTCATGTGGCATGGAGGGTATTAATTTTTATTTACTGAGTGGCAAGCACAATGCTAGCATAGAATACACAAAAGCTATTACTGCTTCAAAGGTCTCCAAAAAAAAGACAAGGATGTAGGCGAAGCACAGGGGCTTGGCAACGATGAGGAGGAAGCTTCAAGGAACCACACAGCCTGGGACAAGCTGTCTCCCACTCCAAGCCCTTGCAAAATCCAGATATTGAACATTCTCTGCCTTCCTCCCCATTGCCTTTCCTCACCTCCTGGGAGAGTTCATATTTTGATTAAACACATGAGAAGTTGGAGAAATGTCTTTATTATTTAACAAAGCTCTGCAAACACTCCCATGGGGAACTGAATGCCTACACTCAGAAAGTGAACTCAACAGTGCATTTGGGCATGCTCTCAGCAGGGCGCAAAAGCTGAGCCATAACACATTAATGATAGGATACATGATAGATGATCTGACCACTGTGGACTAGTGAGCATGCAGAGGTAATTGCTTTACACTAGCACAAGGATTCTCCTCCGAGTACTGCCAGAAAAAGCTGCTGGGGAACTGGGGTAAGAGCAGTTTCAGAACAGTACGTGAAAGATGAGCAGTGTTTAATCACCGTAGTACCTTACAACATGCCAGCCTTACTACTATTATCTAAACGCATACAGTGGTGTACGCATGTTAGTTACAAACACAACCATCTTCTCACCCATCTCCATAACTTAAAAGTTGTGCAACAAACAACATTATCTGCCAACGCATCAGTTAAAGCACTAAATAAGCCACCGGATGGCCAAACACCCAAGTCAGAGAGTAGTTTCAGCAGTGTAGAAAAGAAAATTGAAAAGCTCTTTATCCTCCCGCCTATGTAACAGACCAAAACCAGCCAGCTTTTTCATGGCCTGCTTTATCACTATGTTTGGATTAGTGCAATGTGAAACACAGCAACTGCTGTTATGTAACTAAACCCTGAGTATACAGTTGTCATTCTGGGTAAATTTAACTCTGCAGGTTTAGGACAGAGGTCTATCGCCAGGCAGACCATGTGAAATAATAGAAATTTAAAGACACAGGGCCCTTTTTGGTTTCCTTCTTGCACAAAAATAATGAGATGGGTCACTCTCACATCAAGGCCCCAGTCTGCTTGTTACAGAAACCTGGTGGTAACAGCCACTGTAATAGCGAGCTCAAGAACAACAAATCCTGAGAAAAGCACGGCTGCTCAGTGACAAAGCTGGCTCCCTTCTCCTCCGCATGCATTCAGATTGCAGGCACCAGCAACAGACAGTTCCAGGGTTTAATGCAGTGAGGAGCCAAAGTGCACGTGCTTGTACCGTGATGAAATCATAACAGGGAGCCTTATAATGAGAATAGAGTGTATTATTAGCACTGTTATGAAACTGTTTTAGCACTTGCAATTAGGTCTTCCCTGTGACTATCAGTTAACATTAATCTGTGAATCTGTTTTCCTTCTTTTATCATTTATCAACAGGCAAGTTACTGAGTTACCTTTAGCTGAAACTGGTGAACTAAGCACTGACATCAGAACAGTGTCAGGTAATGATAACATAGCTCAAACAACTAACATCTGAAAATAAACATGAAAAGGAATAGCAATAAATACATTAATAGCTCAGAACTGAAGTATTTCTAGAAAAGCCTCCTTGAGCCTGATTATAGTCTCGTTTTAGGGCCTTTACATACACGATTCTAAAAAAATTGAAACACCAAAGTTGCAAAGTTGCCTTTTTTTTTTTGCATTTCAAACAGTTCAAGAGCTTTGTTTAGGTGAAGAGATACTTCTACCACCACAGATTCCTCCCCTGTTCTACTGGCATAGCTGTGCCACCTCCTGACTGGGTCCAGAGCCTGGAGATCACACTGACTTCTGTCTAGAAAATACCTTCAGGTTTCACTGGAAAATGCTTGCCCTTACTTGAGAGTAAAAACTGACTTCTGTCATTGCTAGAACAGTTTTCACCTTCTAAACAGAAACTTGTTTACAAACTTAAATGAATGAGGACATTGCAGAGGGAAATAAGATCATATCGTTGGCTTCCACTGGATTACCTCCTGATGACAATTTATCCTCCAGTTCACAGGTTAGGGATAGAATGTGTCAAAGCTTTTTGTAGATTATTCTGTTCTGAAGGAAAAGCATTTAAAGCAAATATGCTGAAACCCTGCAAGCTAAAAATCTGATTGCGACATGACGAAAGTGTGTACTGAAGTGACATCCACAGATGTTTTAATACATTTAAAAGACAAGCACATTAGAATGTCTCTTGAAACTCAAAATAATTCCGTTCATAAACAAAGTACAACAGATTGCAATAGGATGAGAACTGAAAAAAGAAGGGGGAATGTTAAAGAAAAATCAATAGTTTTATAAAATTAAAAAAAGTATATGCTATGTGACACATTTATAAACAGGCATGTACCATTTGGCTTATGAAAGACATGTTCACTTTCTTCCAACTGCAAATCATGTTGGGGCTGAAAAGCAGGATTTACAAAACTTATCCAGGATTTCTAGACATTCTACAAACCAGCCAAGAAAGTAGCTCTGACAGGCCAAGTAAGTTGCTGGACAACCCAACATCCGAAGGGATCCAACTGAGCATGCCCAGATCACCCATAAAGTGCATGGCTGGCCAAGTCCAACCCCTTCCATGCCAGTACATTCATTGCTTACACATTGCACAACAAATATAATTTTTTCTTCTTCTTCTTTTTAAGGAAACTCCAGAAAGAAATTTGATAGCCCCATCAATTGCCCAAAGGCATAACTTCTATAAATAAAATGTAATAAACTTGCATAATAATCAGAGTGATGAGTAGCTAAAGATCTAGGCGCTATAGTGTTCTAGATCTGTAGATCTCTTCCCTAGAGATAAAAGCAGCCAGCCTAAGTGCTTTTCAGCAGTTAGTGGATGGCACAGCTTTGGCCAAACCAATCCTACAGGTTCAAAACTTGTCTGACACAGACCTGGCTATACAATACTGCAGAGTACTAAGAAAATTCAAAGGTCAAGACTGACAATGAATGGCACAATGCTTGCCTTATTTTCACCTTCACCGTTTCCCCCCCTTCAAAAATATGTAACTACGAAGTAAAAGTGAATCTTCAGTGATAACAATACAGGAAAGAGCTCAGAATTCTGTTTGACCAAGTACTCTTCAATTTCTTCAACCCATAAGTTGTGTTCATATGAAGATACGTGTGAATCTCTTTTGCCAACATCTGCTAGAATTATATACTTTTATTATCAGAACCATTCCTTTGCAGCACTTTAAAATAGGTGTGCCAGATAAACGCGCTGGCTTTAAATACTTATCCCCCAGCTGTAATATTAATCAACAATTTTCCCATTAACAAGTGAACTAAAAAATGATCTTTCAACCAGAAAAAAATAAGTGATAGTAGCTAGCTGTTAGCCTTTGTATACAAGCTTGGCATCAGAAGCCCTGCCCACCTACAAGATTATATCAACCCAGACACTCCTCATACATTCAATACCTGTTGGTTACACCCACAAGCCACACCCATCCTTCCAATTACTCCTGGCTTCATCATTCCCTTTTCCCTCTAGGCTTGTAGACAGTTCTGTATCTTGTTTCCTAATAGACATAACAAGGCCTTTGATGTTCTCATCACTTCTCTCTAACTTCCATTATAGTCAGCATTTTCATGGAGACTGAAATTAGACCTTAATGCTCCTACTTTAAAAAGACTTTCAAGTAAGTTCATTAAAATGTATCAAGTGACATATATATGTTTTTTAAATGCAAACCCCCTACACAACTCATGGGACTGGGCTTTTTTACTTAAGACGACAATGTTACTTTCAGAATCAAGCTGAAATGCCAAGCAAATAACAGAAGTCCTGAAAATGCTCATCCTAATCAGGAAGAAATTTTAAATACATACCTCCTTTAGTGATGAACTGGTTAAACTTATTTTATGTGAGCTTGGTATTGTACACTCCTCTATGACTTATACTCTGATGACAGTAGGAGAAACAGAGTAATATATAATTATAGGAGGGATGATTGGAAACAGTTCCTCAGGAAGCTGGGAACAAAGCTGGCAAGGAAGATGTGCCCAAAGTAGAACATTGACTTTCTGATTCCTAGGTTCACACCTAAGTAGTAACATAGACGTTTCATGGGTAGGACTTGAAAACTTCATGTTTCCGATACATTTGAGGAATGAAAATTAAAACACTCAATCAGTTAAACAATGGAAGTTGCCAGTCAAAGTCTACTAATGTATTGATAAAATGCTTCTTGGGACATGATTATAGTAACATACTAACAGATGCCCCTGCCTTTGGATTAGATACTTGTATTTCTCACAAGGGACTTTTTGCTCACTTCGTAAGAATTTAAAATAACAATGGTTTGTTAACATTTCTAATCATCTTAGGCTATGGAAAGTTATGAGTCTTCCATGAGTCCATGTTTGAGGGCATACAAAAAGTATTATAAAAGCTGTGTGGTTTGATAAGAGCAGTTAATCTGCTTTTTCATGAGATGAACACTGTTCTTCCCCTGCCCTGTCCCACTCCTCTTCTTGAAGAAAGAAATTTCTAGTGTAAAGGGAAGGGAAGGCATTGTTGGGGCGGGGGGGGGGGTGTTTGGGGGTTTTTTTCATTTTCTCAACTAAAAATGTATTAAAGTCTTAACAAGTTTTTATTAGAGCACTCTGCATTTCAAAGTGCACCAGCAGGTACCCACACATCGCAGCCTTCTCCACAGGCACCCCAGGTTTTACCTTTTTCCTTCAGTGTCTGTTGTTCTTATTCTACAGTTACATCCAGGTTTTGCTGACAAGCGGCTTCTGCTTCACCCATGAGAATATTTTGTCTACTTTCACCGGTTTCAATTACAATTTACCTTTGGTGAAGCCTGGTGCAGAGAAGATGCCATCTAAATGGCTGTGTAACATCAGCAGGACCTCCTCATTACCCCACAAAGTTCATGAAATCTAGTAATTCATGAGGAAACCGAAGCTGCAGGGACTGAATAGAGGGAACAGAAAGGCAGGGACTGAATAGAGGGAACAGAAAGGCAGGGTCTTGCCTGCTCAGTGACATCAGCACCAGGAAGAGCTACTTTAGTTCTTCTTGGGGGACAAGAGACGGTGAAGAGCACACGCTAGATTTTAGCTATAAACATCACATAGGGATTTCTAAATTGCCAGGAAGAAAACATAGTAATTTATTTGCAAAACAAGCTGAAATGTCAGAGCAAAGGACAGTTAGTTTGGGGACTGCCTGACAGCTCCATCATAATAGTTCATTATTTTCATGCTTTCATAGCCTAAGGACTTTGGGCACATTAACAACAAATAAACTTCTGAGGATAATTCAAACATAATGAGAATTCCTTACTTAAATGCATACAAGAGTGAAAGCAAAGAACGTTTCCCAACATGCCATACTAGAATGTGACAAAACGTAAAATCAATGAAGAAAGATAACAAA
The DNA here is from genome assembly GCF_947461875.1 of Haliaeetus albicilla. NCBI lineage: Eukaryota > Metazoa > Chordata > Aves > Accipitriformes > Accipitridae > Haliaeetus > Haliaeetus albicilla. The sequence goes on along the minus strand of NC_091494.1, from coordinate 9,764,896 downwards.
ACCCTAGGAGTTGTTTTATTTTTAGGCACCTCCCAACCTTTTCTTCTACTTGCCAGTGTGCCTTTCTGGCTGGCTGAACTAGTTACTCAAAGCACCTGACAGTTTCAGCTGACTCAAGGAACACATTTAAGCTTTATCTGTGCTGCAGAGTTATTTGCATCAACTCAGAGTCTGTTCTTTTGACAGTTGTCTCATTTAATTGAGTAAAAAAAGCTGTCAGTCTAAAGAAACTGAGCCCAAGGTAAACTCACTTTGAACTAACCATCTGCCAGAGCATCTCTCAGGACAGCCAATACTTAAGGATACGTTGAATCCAGTTCTCTGGATCCCTAATTAGATCGTTCCTGAATTAAACTGTCAATGGCCCTAAAAATTCAATGTGCACCTTGCAACTACAGAGATAAATCTTTTTTCCCTAAAGACAGGCATGAGGGAAAGCCCACAAAATGTCTTTGGTAACAATGCAGTAGAACAAAAGCATTTTCACGATGGATTAAATCCATAACAGCAAGCCCCCCCAAATACCAATTTCTGTGGATATGCTGATCCAGAATACAGGTTTCCATGTTATATCACAGTATAAAAATAAAAAGCAGCTATATCCCAGAAGACGAGAAAGCAGATAATATTGCCCTGGGGAAGATTTTTCTTTCAGTTCCCAGCAGTACTGTGGGTCAGGCCTGGTCAGGTAATTTACTAATTGGAGTGCACGTACAAGACTCATGGTTGTTGCAGGTCCATAGCCTTTCTAGCTGCAGTAGTAGAAGAATTAACTACTTTACATTAGTAAGCCAGTGGATGAAGAGTCAAGTTTACCACTAATGTAAATAATGTTACTGAGCCTCCATCACAAATGCAGCCTGATGCATACAAAGCAAGGAGCCTGGCACTATTAAAATAAGATTTCACAGGGGTGTGATGCTCATTATCAATTACAAACTCCACTGGCATTTTCTGCAGAGAAATCATTTTTAAATTCACTCCTCTATATGGATTCTCTAGTGTCTAATAATAAGTACTTTCCTTTAATTGAATGCAATTAAGCCTCTTCTGCATGCCTGTTCTCACAAAACTTGCAGATATGTCATTATCTTTGAAACATCTGTCCTTCTGGCAAACGTGACCAAAACTGATGGATTAAAAAACAGTGGTGGGAGGTGAAACATATCTAAAATTGAAATTCCCATGGAAGAACGAGAATGAAAGGGAATACGAAGATGACAACCTTGAGAGTAAGAGGGTAAGAAAGGAAGAGGAATGAAAACATCCTATGATTAGTTTATTGGCAAGAAACAAACGGAATTTGAAATTCTGTGTTCGCACTGTTAACTAATCTGCCACTTCAAACCTTCCACCCTTTTTAAACCTCACTGTTCTCATCTACAAGCAGGTGAAGCAACGCAGCACTGGAATACAATTATTATAGACCTTCAAAAGCTACTTGGATCTAGTTAAGCTGCTCTAAAAAGTCTAGACAGACCATTTCAGGAGCTGTTACTGAGTGCTGGAGAGTTAAAGATTAATTTAGCACTCTTAGCAGACACAAATTAGCCCTATTTATCTTCATTTGAGGTTACAGTTGTTAGTGTCCAGTCTTGCACAGAAAACAAAGCCCCAAAATCAGGAAAATGTGACTGAAAAGGCAAAGTCATAAGGCAGATACTTCTGTGCAACTCCATTTACAGTAGAAGGTGGGAAGGCAGGAAAGACAAAAACTTAACTCAGTGTACAATGTTCCTCTTCAGGCTTTTTCACTGTCTTACTTTCATCCTCAGCATCCTGGCTTATCTAAGAAAACTATTTGTCAGCCAGCTGAATTCTCAAGTCACTGAAAATTAATTCCATGCTCGTAGTTTCTTCAGTATATTCTCAACCCTTTGAAATACACAAGGAATTAATCCATTCAGAGAGGTCTGTTGTTCAAAGCTACCCCTTCTCTCATTTTTTTGAGGAAGGATTCAATCAAATATAAGAGCCTGGGTTTTACAACATGCATTTTGTACCTGGCCATGACCTGTTAATCTTCAAAGTCTATTGATCCATGAATGTTTCTGGAGTAAAATCATTGATTTTTTGGAAAGTCAGAAAGAAGAAGCTAAAATGAGGATGTCTGGGGGGGGGGGGGTATCTCTGTAAATAAAAAGTGAAATTTCAAATTACTGTAATTAAATAAAGATTTTCAGCTATTAAAATGCAGTATGTATTGTGACAATTTGATGAGGATTCCTGGTTTGGGGTTTGGAGCTTTTTCATTTGTGTTTGGCTTTTTTTTTTTGGTTTGGGTTTTTTTTGTTGTTGTTGAGGTTTTTTGTTGTTGGCTTTTTGTTTTTTTTTTAACAATATAGTGGTATAAAGGGCCAAATTCTATCCTCAGTTATGCAATGTGTAGATTCTGACAGCAGCTTCTTAAGTGCACATGAAAGCATATTTAGGCCCTAGAGTCAACCATAAAAATTTAAATGATATTCCATATATAGAGCTGGAAGTGTATCTCCACTTCATTCAATCTGAAATATTTCCCAATTGGTGGCAGACATAAATTACTTGAAGATGAAGAATATTACTTAGTGCTTGAATAAAAGGAATTTGAAAAGGTCTCAGTTTATAACAATAATTATATTAGATCTGAAACAGATTAACAGCAGTGGGCCACCTATTCTCAACATACATTTTTGACTTTTTTTTTTTCTGCTCATAATGAATTATGAGTATGGCCTTCTCCGATTGCTGCATTAAGCCTGTAAAGAATGCAACAGTCATAAGAAAGGAATGACTCTTCCTGCATTAAGAAGTACACAGGGCTGCATCTCAGTAAAATCATGTTCAGCTTCGCTGGGTTGACAGCCATGCTCAGCAATTTGAAAATTATCGCCATTTTGAATACACAAA